>NC_048302.1:129564531-129864531 GCF_013100865.1 Trachemys scripta elegans
GCCGACCCGGCCCCCGGGCCCACGCCGCCCGAAGTCCTGCCCCCCCTCCGAGCACCACGCCGCCCGAAGCCCCGTCCCCCTCCAAGCACCACGCCTCCCGAAGCCCCCGCCCCCCTCCGAGCGCTGCGCTGCCAGGTAAAAATAAATAAATAAAATAAAATAAAAATCTAGCGCCGCCCTGCCCCAAGGTGCCACCCCAAGCACGTGCTTGGTCGGCTGGTGCCTGGAGCCAGCCCTGCAAATAAGCAGGTCCCAGGGCATTTAAAACTTTATTCAACTCCCCGCAGAAAAACTAACCAGTGCAGGACCTAGAGGTGTGGGGTAAGTTTTACTCCTGATGAGAAATGCCACTTCGCAAGCAAGCTGACATACAGTCTGCACTGGCTTCAGTTTCTAACTGACTTCAGGTGCAGCTGTGTGCTACACAGAGCACATTGCAGGAAGCTATAACTCAAGGTGCAAAGTCATGGCCACAATCTCCTAGCCAGATGGAGATTTTAAAAAGCCATCCTAGTCAGCCTAATGGCAGCTGGGGATCCAGCCCAAGAAACAAGTGATGATTTAACATCCATCCTTCACCTTCCTGTGTCCGTAAAGGCCAGATAATCCTTGGTACATCTTTGGCTGTTCCCTCTTTACTACCAGCTTCACTCCATCTTTTGTGGCTTAAGTTTCAGCCAGATAACCTTCATCTATGATCCTGTCTCTGAAAAATTCGGGCACTCACCAGCACTGGCTGGGTCAGATGCAATATAGGCATAGAGCTGGTTTGGCTTAGTTTATAGAGTTTAGTAACCATAAATTCACATTAGCCTTTTGTGGTATTATATGCCATCCTGAGTAGGATCTGTAAAGCAGCCCGTAGACACCAATATGGAAATATCTGACAACATGTGAATGTACATACCTTTCAGCTAAATCACTTATCCAATGAAAGTCTAGTAATTAGGAGGACATGCCTATTTTTGTAACTCTTTTTGCATGGCTTGGCATACATTTGGAAGGGATTGTAGACTACTTCTACAAATGAAGCCATATGCCCTGAAAAAGCTCCAGCTGGTACGGAATGCAAATAGCCCATCTATTTAGCCTCTCTCCAGTGTTCTGCTCTCTGCACTGGCTTCCCATTGAATACTGAATTCAGTTTTCTGTTCTGATGCTCCAAAACCTTCAAGTACTTTGCTCTCACTAGTTGGCAGGTCACCTCGCCTTCCACAGTCATAACCACCCACAGCCGCTGCTTTCCTCAGTAGCAGTGGAGCTGTCACGCAATATGAGGAATCTCAAAACTGCCTCAGTCAGAACTGCTGGAACTAAACTATGGAACTCATTCCAGAAAAAGCAAAGAATGACCCCAGAACTAAGTAGAACATAACTTCTTTGACTTAACTTTCCATCACTAAGTTTGTCTCACACACATTCAGACACAACACACCCACTTACTTACAAAAACAGACATAAACAAGCAAACAAAAGCCTTATAAACGTATCCAACTATTTTTTTTCTGCAGGCTGGGAAGGAAGAGACTGTCGGTATTTCTATTTTTAAATACATAGAAGCCCCTCAAATTGTAGGATGATGAGGGCTTTATAAGTACTGAGAGAGAGAGCGAGAGAGAGAATGAAACAAACATAGTATTTCCTTCTCCTCTGTAAGAAATAACAGTGTTCTTCATGTTATTTAAAGGTAAATTGCACTAATTTTGCTCAACATCTTAATGTGCATGTTCCGAAACATGACTCATCCTGAATAAATTATAAGATCTGTTGATAAGTTTAGGGCAATTTATTGCTCTCAGTTACACTAGTGTAAATCCAGAGTAACTCCAATGAAGTCACAAGCAGAATAATTCCATTGAAAGTAGCATGCTGACAGAAGGGGATATGTCTGTATCGAACTGACAACTCCATTTTGTTTTGTGAACTCTGTGTTGTTTTATATCTATCATTTTGTGTGTTAGCTACCAACCTGATCCAGACAAGGTCAGTCTATTCCAGACATGGCCCTGCTCAGAAGGGGTGTGGGCTATCTCAGGAAAGTCATTCAGTGAGAGAGCTCCAGCAAGAGATATTGGCTCTGATTTTCTCTTGCCTACCGGCACACCTACAAGAACTATGAATTCTCTACACAGAAGCCTGGTTGGGGAAAGTGGCTGGTTTTCCTCATCCCTGGGCACATGGTCAAAAGGGTCAGAGATTGTTATTAAGGTGGAAAGCTCTCCGGGGGGCAATTATCACATCTCCGGAAACTAGGCTGGAGAGGCGGGGCAGGGGAGGGGGTCTGCTTTGCCTAAAATGCTGACTAGATCTCAGACTAAATAGTTTCATTAACAACTTGGATGATGGAGTGGAGAGTACACTTATAAAATTTGCAGATGGGGGTTGCAAGCACTTGGGAGGACAGAATTAGAATTCAAAAGGATCTTGATAAATTGGAGAGTTGGTCTGAAATCAGTAAGGTGAAATTTAATAAAGTCAAGTGCAAAGTACTACACCTAAGATGGAAAAATCAAATGCACAGCTACAAAATGGGGAATAAGTGGCTAGGCAATAGTATTGCTGAAAAGGATCTGGGGGTTGTAGTGGATCACAATTTGAATATGAAACAACAATGTATTGCTGTTGCAAAGAAGGCAAATGTAATTCTAGGATGTATTACTGGACATGTCATATGTAAAATACAGGAGGTAATTGTTCCACTCTATTCACCAGTGGTGAGGCTTCAGCTAGAATACTTTGTCCAGTTTTGGGCACTATACTTTAAAAAAAGATGTGAACAAACTGGAGAGAGTCCAGAGGAGAGCAACAAGAATGATAAAACATTTAGAAAACATGACCTATGAGAAATGGTTGAAAGAACTGGGCCTGTTTAGTCCAGAGATGACAAGGCTGTGGAGGGATGTGATAACAGTCTTCAAATATGTTAAAGATGGTTATATAAAGGACAGTGATCAATTATTCTCCACGTTCACTCAGGGTAGGAGAAGAAGTAATTGGCTTGGTTTGCAACAAGGGAGATTTAGGTTGAATATTAGGATAAACTTGTTAACAATAAGGATAGTTAGGTACTGGAACAGGTTCCCTAGGAAGACTATGGAATCCCTGTCACTAGAGGTTTTTAAAGAACAGGTTAGACAAACACTTGTTAGAGATGGTCTAGCTATGCCTAATTCTGCCTCAGTGCAGGGGGATGGACTACATACCTCTTGAGGTACTTTCCAACCCTACATTTCTGTGATTCTGACACTCTCAGAAGAAGTGGGATCAGACTAATGGGGTGAGAGTCTCAGGACTGTTATTTTGTTATTGTACATTTTAACTCTATAGTGTTTTAAAGAATAAAAGTGACTGTGATTAAAGCATTTCTTTGCTAAGCCTGTGTTCCTTGCTTGCCTGCCATGCTGTCCTTGAAGAGGTTAATGGAGAAGCTCAGAGTTCCACAGTGAAGTGAAACTCTGTGGGAAGGTACATAAGCCACTGGGTGACCCGGGGAGACTGAGGCATTGATTTCAGGATCTAAGGCAGCTAGGCTGTGGAGCCCCACATCCCAAGAAAAGGTAGCCTTAGAGACCCAAAGCAAGGAATAATGACAAGCACGTCCCAGAGTCAGGAGTCCCAACATATGGGATCCAGTAGATGGTTCACTCACAACAGATTAGTGACCATCCACAGTGGGGGACAGAGCCACGTTTTGATAAGTATCAGCCCCCAAGATGCTATGTGTCTGATGCAGGAATTACTAGGTGAGGTTCTACGGTCTGTGTTATGCAAGAGGTCGCGTTACCAGGGCCGGCTCCAGTCTTTTTACTGCCCCAAGTAGCGGGAAAAAGGAAAAAAAGCACCAAAAAAGCCGCAATTGGCACTTCTACTGCCACTGCTTCATTCTTTGGCGGCAATTTGGCGGCAAGTCCTTCCCTCCGAGAGGGACTGAGGGACCCACTGCCGAATTGCTGCCGAAGAGCTGGACGTGCCGCCCCTTTCCGTTGGCCGCCCCAAGCACCTGCTTGCTGCGCTGGTGCCTGGAGCCGGCCCTGCGTGTTACCCGGGGTTCTTTCAACCCAAAACTCTTGGTAAATTTTAGTCTGTGCAAGGAGGTGTCAGGAAATAAATCAGGGGAAACTCGGCCGTCCGACCAATAGATGGCTGGCACAAACAGGACAATACAAGAGTGTTTTCACTTAAAGCTAAACTTTACTTTGTCTCAAGCACTTACACACATCCACAACAGGTTAGTAAAACACCTCCAACCCTTAATAATTACCAAAGCTGAGTGTGGCTCTCGAGTGACACAGTGGCAGGCTTCCAGTGGCCAAACCTTCCGTCTGCAGGTGGGGACCTCAAGATGTATCCAGAGGGAGAGTCCAAAACAGTCCCCAAACAAGTCCAACTACCTCAACATTTTTCCCCTTATTTATACATTAGTAATAGAATGACATGTCCCTTAAAGAAAACTTGTTAAATAAGCAGTTTCAATGGTCAAGCAAGAAGTTCCTTCTGATTATTGATTAACCAGGTGTGGGTTTTTCCAAAGTTTGCAGCCTTCAGACCCCAATAGACATTCCTGGGGCACATCCTGTTCTTTTAAAATGCATGTATCAGCAACTTCAACACAATTCTTATCAGGAAGGACGCAGGATCACGCTGCCCTTTCTGTGGCACCCCCAACTCCCTCCCCTCCTGCCTTGGTCAAGCTGCATAACCACTTTACAACCTGCTGACTAGGTTGCTTTTAACAGTAAGCCATAGTGGTTTCAGGCACTTTACTGGTGTGCCAAAATCTCCCCATACTGTAGCTTATTTGCGGCTGGGACCATCTTTGTTTTTTTGTGGTGGTTCAGCACCTAATTCTATTGGGTTCTGGTGCATAACTGGGGTTCCTACGTGCTGCTGTAATGCCAATAATTAATCATTATCATCCCTTGAAACCTTAAAACCTACGTATCCATGTTAAAAAAAACAGAGAGAGGAATTGTGATGAAAATAATCAACTAACTAAAGAACAAAGGAACACTAAGGCAGAGACCTCTGTGGCTGTGGGAAAGGTAATTTATTGAAAGGAGTACTACTGAGTGTTCCTGAAATGGACAATTTACCTCCATCATAATAAAGGAGCAAGGCTGGGGAAAATGGGGAAGAAAAAGGGGAAATGGTGGAAAACGGAATCATAGAAGAAATTATGTCTAGATACTTGAAAGTCTCAAGGCTGACAACTCCAGGGCCAGGAGGAGTGCATCTGACGATTCTGAAATTTGTCTGTATCATTTTGTTTTTCCATCGGTTTGTTCAACATCTTTATAAATTATCTGGATGATGGGATTAATTGCACCCTCAGCAAGTTCGCAGATGACACAAAGCTGGGGGGAGAGGTAGATACGCCAGAGGGTAGGGATAGGGTCCAGAGTGACCTAAACATATTGGAGGATTGGGTCAAAAGAATTCTGATGAGGTTCAACAAGGACAAGTGCAGAGTTCTGCACTTAGGAAGGAAGAATCCCATGCACCGCTACCGGCTGGAGACTGACCGGCTAAGCAGCAGTTCTGCAGAAAAGGACCGGGGGATTACAGTGGCGAAGCTTGATATGAGTCAGCAGTGTGCTCTTGTTGCCAAGAAAGCCAATGGCATATTGGGCTGCATTAGTAGGAGCATGGCCAGCAGATCGAGGGATGTGATTATTCCCCTCTATTCGGCACTGGTGAGGCAACACCTGGAGTATTGTGTCCAGTTTTGGTCCCCCCACTACAGAAGGGATGTGGACAAATTAGAGAGTCCAGTGGAGGGCAACGAGAATGATTAGGAGGCTAGGGCACACGACTTATGCGGAGAGGCTGAGGGAACTGGGCTTGTGTAGTCTGCAGAAGAGAAGAGTGAGGGGGGATTTGATAGCAGCCTTCAATTACCTGAAGAGGGGTTTCAAAAAGGATGGTTAGATCCTTCGAGGTTTTTAAGGCACAGCTTGACAAAGCCTTGGCTGAGATGATTTAGATGGTGTTGACCCTGCTTTGAGAGGGGATTGGACTAGATGACCTCCTGAGGTCTCTTCCAACACTAATATTCTATGATCATGACCTGTATTTCCTTCCCCAGATTATTTAAGCTGTGTGTGCATAAATCAAAATCACAGTGTAACCAGAGATGTGGCAGAAGAAATTGAGGTAGCCTTAATTTATTTTGGAACAAAGCTAGCTATCAAAGGACTGAACACAAACATCCCTGATAAAATAACTCCACTGAGGAGCAAATCAATTTGGGGAACTGCCAAACCCAAGCCAGGAAAAGGGCAGATCTGGTTCAGTTAGAAAAGACGGTTCTGGTTCTGCTGGGCTCAGATTCCAGCCCAGGGACCATTAATCCAGTCCATAGAATTAACCACCCACTTGCCCTTTTCAGTATTAATTCCTCTCTACAATGTTGATAACATCTAAGCAGTCTGCCAAATCATCTGATGCTTTTTCTTTTTAATCTAAGGCTAATAGTTTCCGTTATGTTCACAGATATGTTCTGAGATGAATTGATAATAAAAATACCTTGGCGATCTCCCCCGCTGTTGAATGAGGCAGGTGGCAGTCAAGACATCTCATCAGACTCAAAAGAATTGAGTTGAACTTTATCCCAATAGGAAGTGATTTAGGCATCACCAAAGTGGATTAGTACAAAGCATTCCCTTTCTGAAGATAAAATACATAATTATTTTAAAAGAAAATAACAGATGGTGACATTAATTGCTAAATTCAGTTCTGCCTATTAAAAGTTGAATGAGAGATCCTGACAGACTTTGCCTTAAATGATTTTATAATGACGTTAGATAGACAGACTGACAGATATCAGATCTTTTTGATTCTGGCCTCACTTGGCTTGAACTTTGGAACATTCAAAGTGGCCTTGATCAGATCATTGGACCCACCATTTCTGATATTCCATCACAACCATCAGTGGCCAATGCCTGATATTTAAAAAAAAATGGCAAAACCAATAACCATGATTCACCCAACCAATTGTATGACACTGTTCATGGCAGCAAAATATCCTTCCCGACTCATGTGGTGGTTCATTTACACCCTGAAGCATGAGGTTATCATTACTAACTGATTTGACATTCTTCTTTGCCATGAGGTCTACAAAAAACTCGACAAGTTAGGTAGCTGGTGTGCAGAGATCACTGCCTATCATCCTGCCCAGCATTGTCTCATTGTTTCCTTTTGCTCTCCATCTGTCTATCTCCACTTCTTGTCTCTTGAATTATACTGTAAGTTTTTGGGGGCAGGAGCTGTCATTTTGTTCTTTGATGACAATACAAATATTCAATAGGTATTATTTGGCTACAGTGCAACAATCATTATTATTATTTTCTATTACAGTAGTGCCTAGATTTCCCAACATCTGGCCTCTATTGTTATTTTTAATGGAGGGGGCTCCAGCTCTGACACCAGTACTGATTGCAGCTATGGGTGTAAGGCAGGGAGAAAGGTGGCCTCTTAGGTAGCTTATCTGAGGCTCTATGGATTATTTAGTGACTGGGGTAGCCTGAAGGTTTAAACTGTGTGCGAAGTAGTGGGTTCTAGCCCACGAAAGCTTATGCCCAAATAAATGTGTTAGTCTCTAAGGTGCCACAAAGACTCCTCATTGTTTTTACCTATGTGTTAGGTCATTTTCCTTTGGATTTGTCCCTCAGCTTGGTCTCCTGGAGACCAGATCCCCTCTTTCTGCTCACCAACAGATTTCTCATGGGCCCCTGAGCTGCATCTCACTCCATCATGCCATTCCAATGGAGTCCACTCCTCTACCAACAACACTGAATACCCTTGTGTGATGCTCTGTACCTCGGGGGAACACCCTGCACCCCCATGTTCATCCTTATAATATGATTGTGCATTTGATACCACACAGTTTGTCATGTTGGGTGTCTTCGGACGGCTCATGATGCACTGAGCATTGTTGTTATAGTAATGTTATAGGTTGTAATTTCATGTATATAGTTATGAGGCTGAAAATGTGTCCTCATGGCTTAAAACAAGCCCAGATAAAACTCTCCAGGAACAGATGGGCAGTTCACACCTCATCAGGGCATGTATGAGACAAACTCAGTCCAGCTTCACAGGAACAAAGGACACTGGCCTAGGCAGTGACAAAGGATCTGCTGAACTCTCGAGTGAGTCACCACCCTTCTCTTGGTCAGTTTGGGAGTATGATGAGGTAATGCTCACCTGACTCTGACGAGGGGGGGCAAAGCCAAGAGGGAAGAAAGAACCTGATAAAAGAGAGAGAGGTTTGCCATGCTCTTCCTCTCTCTTCCACCTCCATCTACAGACACCACCATCAAGTGACTGAAGCACTGATCAAAAGGGAGAACCTGACTGAAGGGCAACCAGCCAGCCTGTGGTAAGAAACATCTAAGTTTGTAAGGGCACTGAGAGTGTTAAGATCAACTTAGAATGTGTTTTGCTTTTATTTTGTTTGACCAAATCTGACTTGTTGTGCTTTGACTTATAATCACTTAAAATCTATCTTTTGTAGTGAATAAATTTGTTTGTTTATTCTGCCTGAAGCAGTGTGTTTGGTTTGAAATGTGTCAGAGACTCCCCTTGGGATAACAAGCGTGGTACATATCCATTTATTTGTTAAATTGATGAACTCATATAAGCTTGCAGCATCCAGTGGGCATAACTGGACACTACAAGACGGAGGTTCCTGGGGTTGTGTCTGGGACTGGAGATATTGGCTAGTGTCATTTGGTTGCCCAATCCAAGCAGCAGCTGGCCAAAAGTGCTCACTCACGTAGCTGGGAGCAGCTTACATGCTAGAGGCTGTGCGTGAACAGCCCAAGAGTGGGGATTCTCACAGGAGAGCAGGGTAAAACTGACTCCCAGAGTCGAGGATTGGAGTGACCTAGCAGATCACCGTCCAGATAACACCAGGGGAACATCACACCTTGCCCCTGCAGTTACCCAACCCAGTACACCATCTGGGTTCTAGTCAGAGAGATGACACT
This sequence comes from Trachemys scripta elegans, assembly GCF_013100865.1. Classification (NCBI taxonomy): domain Eukaryota; kingdom Metazoa; phylum Chordata; order Testudines; family Emydidae; genus Trachemys; species Trachemys scripta. The sequence continues at coordinate 129,573,519 of NC_048302.1, forward strand.
GTTGGAAATCTGTTGTGCAGGACAGGGGTGCTTGAACAATTTATATAGTGGGGGTTCTGAGAGCCACTGAACCAAACTATAAACCCTGTACATATTATAAATCACTTCAGGCTGCCGCACTCCTACTTCCAGCCCCTATGGTGCAGGATAATCTTGAGCAAGTGCTCAAGTTTTCAAAGTTTTACTGAGAACTGACTTGTTACTCATCAACACTCCAGTGGCAGACACAATTATTCATGAAGAATTTGATGACTAAATATTTCAACGATGAAAACATCAGTGTCCCAATATTTAGTTATCCTGATTTGACAACTAAGTGTTACACAGCTGGAAACATGGACACGTATTTAACATGCTTTAGTGATGTCTAGATTTCTTCACTAACGTTCACTCTGGAGCTATAACTAGTTCTGATATCACATCTGTCCATTATACTCCTCTGATCATGGGACCATCCCATCACCAGTCGGCTCCCTGGTGTGAGTTGAGTACTGTTATCTGTCAGTTTCCCCCATTCCAAAAGGGCTATGATGCCAGGTGGATAATAACTGGTACAGTGTTGTTCTGTGAGCCAGTGTGATGTGGAGGAAGAGGGCAAGCCAATGACTTCATCCACTCTGCTCCTCAGAGAAGATTTTCTCACCACAGAGGAGGGCAGGCAGTTGTTGGCCTTTACATGGGCCCTGCAAATGTTAGGGGAAAGGCCATTGAGGGTCCTTAAGTGGAAGGACAGATGGAAATATAGGAGAGCAGGAAATAGGGGCAGAGTTAAGGTTGATGTTTCAGCATTAAGTGTATTTGCCAATCTTTTAGTCATTCAGGTTGAGTTTTCAAAGCTGCCTATAGGTATTAGATTTCCAGTTCTAAAACTAATGGGAATTGGGCACCCTTAACTCCTCACACAGCTTTGAAAATTTCAGCCTCAGTTTCCCAAACTATAAAATTATTTTATAACAGATTTAACAATAAAATTTAAATGAAAGTTACAGATGTTTTACCTATGATTTTACTGTTGCATTTGCATCCAGCATTATCCCCCTCAACCAGTCCTCCTTGTCAGCAACTCTGAGTGTTCCATTTCTTCCTCTTCAGCAAACCAAAATGCACCAACTTCCCCGTGTACCATTAAAATAGCTAAATACTGGAAAGAATAGACTGTTACTTTTATATTATATGCACAGAAGGTAAGATCCCTTTCTGTATTAAAAATAAACACCCAGCAGACTCTGTTTTCAAAGGAATGGATCATAAATCGCAAACAGAGATAACAAGATTTGTGTCATTGCTTTAAAGTTTGACCGCATCATATATATTGTATTAAGGAAAGTGCTACAATTTACTACATTGAAATGGTAAAATGGTTCAGCCACTATGTGTTCATTGTAGATATTGCAACAATTTGTTCTCCCACTTTTAAGGTTTCATTCATGACACACTATATTCCATGAGCAATATGATACCCATCATTAGGTGGACAGAGGATGACTACTGAGCTCATCAAGTCTTATAAGCTAAGTAGAATGTGACCAGTGTAATACTTGGGTGCTATAGGAAGTGACGTTGGTAGTTCTGTAGGTGGCACTCCTCTGAGTCTATACTGAATTATCACCATAGCATAGTGTAAGGATCAAAGGCACGCTGTTATTAGAAGGAAAGTATCTGATTCTCGTCACATTTACACCGGTTGTATACTAGTTTCAATCCATTGTGATTTCCATTGACTCTAATGATGTTACTACCAATTTACCCTGCTGTAAGTGATGTCTGAATCTGTCTTTCTTAGAGTTGGCTGAATTTTAGAGACTATCAGAAGCTGCAAAATTTGAATCTGGGTTTCCACCCTACAAATAATTTAGGTTGTAGAGTTCCCTACATTTGGTTTGGGTTCATGTCTATGCCCATCAGTGGTGGATAAAGTTATTCCTGAATACAAAGAACTCACTGAGGTCCTCAGAATGAAAGGCGCCGTAGAATTCAAAATAATTTTCATATTGCTAAAGTAGTCATCAAAATATCTTAATTTCAGTCATTAGTAGGTGTTCCTTTCCTAGCTTCTAGTTCTACAGGGCATCTATTATATATACTATGTAGTACGTCTTATCAGTACATGCATTGAATTTGCCTTAGATTTTGCTTACTGGCTACAAGCAATTGTTTGTATTTCCCTCATCTCTATAGAAGAGATAATGACCAATATCTTCAAGTGACTAATGGGTTTTGGGGGGACCTAGATAGACATGCCTTAAATAGGCCTGATTATCAGAAAGTGCTAAGCACCTTTTTGATTCAATAGTGGGCCGCTTCATTAAGGTGTCTCAAGTTAACCACCCAAAAAATCAAAGCACCCCAATCACTAATCACTTTTGAGAATCTTGGCTAATTACTATCTATCTGATTTTCACTTTGGTGCTGTGTACACTCCTCTCTGGCTTTTAGATACCTGCAGGACTCTCTCAGATCATTGAAATGAGGAAGTTGATAGGTTCAGGCCCAGTCTGTGGCCACTGATTCATTACAGATTGACGTATGTGTTAGATTGAACTAAGAACCCTAGCTTCTCTGCACTGCACTCAAATCTGAGTCCTGTATTAAGAATGGAGGGTATACAATTGTGATACCGCCATCTGCCAAGACAAATAAAGGAAGCTCCGTTTTTTAAGAAATTTAAAACTAGACTTCAGAAAGCGGTCAAGAATATACTCCAGGGAGCAATCTTGCAGTGGCTGGGGAGGAATAGGTGATCTAATACATTTTTTAATCCCTGGCATCTATGGTTGTGTAATCCTCTGACAATCAGATATGGTTATCAAGGTAACCCTGTTTATCATTCCAAGATATTAATATTGCATACAAATCCTCCTTTGGAAAGGTTGGTTTTGTTTTATTTTTTTAACTAGCCAGTGGGGAAAACTAAACAAAAATCATATAATTGAAGAAATCTTTGCAAAAAAAAATCTGCATTTCTATATTGCCCCTCCCCTTTTCATTTAGATGCACTATTCTTCTTTGCACTCTGTGCTAGCCCTCTTGCATAGCATTACTGAGCACTGTAAAATGGCTGCCACGCTTTCACCCTAGATGTATCTGCACTTCCATTGGGGTGGGGTGGTTATTATTGTATGCAAAGTGTGTAATTCAGGCTGGAAATAGCATCCGGATCCTTTGGGATGAAATTTACTGTAGTAGCATGTCATTATCATTATTATTACACTAACTCTGAGTGGCCCAGTGATAACCCTGAGGAATGGTGTCCAATAATGAAAAGGCTTCATTTTAAATTTATTCATAATTAGCGCCCCCCTTAACATCATCTGCCAAATGACAAGGAAAGCGGAGGTCATGAAGGAGCTATCCTCCGAGCTGATATGCGAACATAACCTTTGTGATCATTGTTGTAAATGTTTTAATTAAAAGGGCAATATCAGACACCACAACATCTGGATAAGATTTAGTTCACGATTCCTAATTTTCAGTTTATAATACCTTCAGCTCTGAGGTAGCTGAAACAGCCACGGGTAATTATCTTCTCCTTTCTATTCTTTTGCAGATGCATTATAAAGCCCACGTTAATTTTTAAATTGCAGCACTATATACAGACATTTCAGTGCTTCCACCTCAAGAGAACGGCACTGTTCAGGCTACCCAGCTGACACAAAGCCCTTTAAGAGGGTGAAAGGCCATATTTATCAAGAGGGTGCAGTAAGTATCCATTATAATCTCTCATGGCATCCAACCTTCAATGCTGCCTTACAATCACAATTCAAGGTTTGGTTGTTGAAGTGAAATCCTGTGAGGAAACAATAACCCAATCTTAGTATAACAATAAATTCAAGAGAGAGAGAGAGAAAAAGGAGTTGAAGGCTGCAAAGCATATTCCATTGCTTCAATTGTAAGCCCTTTGGGGCAGCACCTAGTACAACAGGGGCCTGGTCATGATTGGGGCTGCGCTAGAAATGAAGAATTTTTAATAATAGTCACTTACCACTCATCCACACCTTGGTGAGAATTTGATTTTTTAGGTTGAAAGTCTCCATGCTTGACCTCAGGGAATCTTGTTGGAGCACAGCTGGGTTTTTTTTAAAAGCCAGAAACGAGTGAAAAGTACATCTTTCCTTATGATAAACAGTAAAAAAAAAAAAAAAAAAAACACCTTGCAATTTTATTTTAAAGCAGCCTCACAGCCAAAATGGCTGAGGCTTGAAAGATGAAATTTGGTGGGGAACGTCTCCTACTGAGAAGATCGTACGTGACCTTTCAGTGAAAATTAGTTTTGGTTTTAAATAGAATATGATTTTCCTAGCTTGTTAGGTTTGCACTTATAGAAAGATGTGATATACATGCATGTACCACTAAGTTACAGGGAAATGTAGGTAGGTAGAATGCAATTAACTAAATTAATTTTGTCCAGGAGCCTGGGTGTATCTATCTAAGGTACTTATATTGTCCAACACTATAGTATCTGAGCACATCACAATCTTTAATGTAACACCTCTGTGAGGCAGTGCTATTATTCCTATTTTACAGAGGGGAAACTGAAGCACAGAGAGGCTGACTTCAGGGTCACCCAGGAAGTCTGTGATAGATCAGGGAATTGAATACATATCTCTAAAGTCTTTGGTTAATGCCCTAGCTACTGGGCCATGCTTCCTGTCTATAGATAGGAGTCATCTCTCTTGTGATACAAAATGCCATGGGGCCTTTAATATAAGGAGAGGTAACAGACTGCTTGTAATACATGGTTTAATGTTAGTGAGACAGACATTGCAATCACATGCAGTAACTTTGGAGACCAATTAAATCCATGAATGGTTTATGTGTGATTGTGTTCTACTCCATGGAGGAGAGTTACCATAGCTCCTATATGTGAGCTAAAATCAATGGGAGATAATTAAGGTGAATGTCTCAGGTTATAAACACCTCCAGAGAGGTACCATCCCCTGGGAAGTCTGGTTTATATTGGCTCACACTGCTTTTTTCCAGAAACCAACAGAAAACAAAAGGGCTTTTGATATAAAAAGTCTGGGTTTAAAAGGACTTGGGGCCTTCTTTCTGATCCAGCAAATGGGCAGGACTTTTTATGTGGACCCTCACCCTTGCAGGAAGGTTGGAAAGACCTTAACCTACTAGGGCATCAGACCGTTGGGAGACTCGTGGTATGTTCCCTGTGTGTTTAAATCTGTTTATTGTTTTGATGTGCTTTTTCTACTTAAGAATAAATGTGCTTGCTTAGAAAAGACTGTGTGGTAACTTGTAACTGCTAGCAATACACTGATCATAGCCCTCAGAGCAAAAAAAAATGCACAGGTTCTTTCCATTAGACAGACTGGCCTGCTGGGGATATCACAGTGAAAGGCAGGGAGCTGTGCATCCTCCAAACCCCCAGTCAGTAGGGGGTAGGAAACGGGACCCTGCCCAGAGACATGTGACAGCTGGAAATCTCAACCTGACTGGGAAATCCTGGAGTAGACCATGTAGGGGGAGATAGAGGTGTAGTCACCCTGACACTGTGACAATATGGGTGTTTGCTGTCATAATGTCTGTGGAAGCCTGTTAACATGTTCCATATGTTTCCAGAGAACTAAGTAGCCACAGGCTGTCCCAGGTATTTGTGCAGTTAATGAAAAGTGCTGTGCCTTCTCTGCTGACCAGCTAGATTACTGAGTGTTTGTTCGTCATTACAGCCAGGACCTCGGTTTTAAATCTCATCTGAAAGATGAGACTTCCAGCCGCTCAATAGCCCCTGACCCTAGGCAGAGGAAGTGATGCCATCAACTGAATCTCATTCAATGGTGAAAAACAGAAAGACCAGAAAAAAAAAGGCAGAGGAATCATACAGGAATCTTTTATTCTAGCACAGTGGTTTTCAGTTTTTTTAGGCTGCATACCCCTTTCCAAATAGGGTCAGAGGGAGATAGGGTCATAATAGACCTATGAAAACGGGCTGGCGGCGGAGAGGTCTGTATGGGATAACAAGATATGTTGTCCATTATTACAAATTTTCTCTCATGTATCCCCTGATGAGAGCTCACGTACCCCTAGGGGTACACTACTCCAGTTTGAAAATCACTGTTCTAGCACCATCAGGGCTCAAAGGTTTTCTTCCCCCCTCTCATCTGCCTGCTTCATCCGTACAGAAACAAATGTCTCTGAGCCAAGGAGACTGACATATGACAACTCTCGCCCTCTCTTTATTTTAGTGGTCAACTTCAAGCCTTGCTAACAAACTAGGTCATTCCCCCAGATGTATATTCAAACCGACTGGCATAGCCAATCTTTCAGGGCAGCTGCATGAATCACAGTCATCTACTAGTCCAGTAGCATGTGCCCTCAATCTTAGGTACCCTATCTTGTCCCCATCATTGTAGTATTTGTGCTCCTGACAATCTTTAATGTGTTTATCCTCACACCATCCCTGTGTAGTAGGGAAGTTTTACAGATGGGGAACCAAGACACTGATGGCCAGATTTTTAAAGATATTTAGATGCCTAAAGATGCAGATAAGCACCCAGTAGGATTTTCAAAATGTCTAAGCATCTAACTCCAGCTAAAAGTCAATGGGAATTAGGCACTTACCTGCTTTTTAAAATCCTAGTAGGTACTTATCTTTGGGTGCTTAAGTAGCTTCCAAAATCTGGCTCTGTTTCCCAAGGCCACACAGGGAATCTATGGCAGAGCAGGAAATTGAAACTGGGTCACCCTAGTCCGAGCTTAGCACCGTAATCACTGGACCATCCTTCCTCTAAGAACACACATGTTGCTCCACCTCTAACCAGACAGTTATCTGATTAGATTCATTAGCTTGTGAACTAATGTGGCCAATTGGTGATCTTCTGGGCTGAAAAGAGAATAAGTTTTAATCTTTGAGGAGCTAAGCCAGGGGTGGCCAACCTGAGCCTGAGAAGGAGCCAGAATTTACCAATGTACATTGCCAAAGACCCACAATAATATGTCAGCAGCCTCCCCCCATCAGCTCCCGCCCCGGCTCCCAGCGCCTCCTGCCCACTGGTAGCCCCACCCATCAGCGCCTCCCTGTTAAGTTGCATTTTTTGGCACCAGATTTGATGCTGGCCTCTGAGTCTTTTACTAAAAATATTGCTCTATTCTGGAGGCTACATGACTTAGAAGACAGGTCTGTCCACCATTGCTGTCACTTTTAGGTGACTAGTTAATAAAGCCCAGGTCTGTAGTGAACAACAGTCACTTTGACCTGATAAGAACTTAGTGAAGCACTTAGTGAAAAGCACTAGTGAAATAACTGGTGGACTCACATAGTTTGTAGTGGACAGATGTCCACATAACAGGAAGTATCACCAACACAACTGGCTTTAATTGGAACCCTCATTGGCAGAGCCCGCAGATACGCCAACAACTGGAGATGGAGCTTCCCTCTAGCCCTGGGGGTTGGGCCCTCCAGAACAAGTCTGAACTATAATGGAGAGAAACGCATGCTGATGCTGCTTATGTCATACATGTCCTATTGAACTGAGGACTTCAGTCTCCAGGTCTGTCAATCCAAACGGCATTCATAAGCACTAAAAATTCACTTTAAATTTCAGTTAAAAGAAAAAAAATCAATATTCTCACTCTTTCAAGAGTGTTCCTTTTGTGCAGTCCCATCTCCCAAACCACTCTCAGCGGCACTACCTACCTGCACACAGTTGAACAGTTGTCATTTGTCTCTTTCTTGCACCTCCCCTTCCTTGCCATGCTCTTTGTCAGCCTGTCTCTCCCCCCACTGCATTACAAACACATGCACACCACCGCCCATGTCACTAGTGCTGTCATTTCTTCTGAGTCTAAAATCAACCACATGTCACTGGCAAAATGCTAATATTGATTGATCTTCCTGGAAAAGATCTGGGCCTTCCAGAACAAGTCTGAGCTGTAATGGAGAGAAATTCATGCTGATGCTGCTTATGTCATACATGTCCTATTGAACTGAGGACTTCAGTCTCCAGGGCTGTCAATCCAACAGTATTCATAAGCACTAAAAATTCACTTTAAATTTCAGTTAAAAGAAAAAAAAATCAATATTCTCACTCTTTCAAGAGCGTTCCTTTCCATTGTGTTATGCAGTCCCATCTCCCAAACCACTCTCAGCGGCACTACCTACAGTTGAACAGTTGTCATTTGTCTCTTTACCGCACTTCACCTTCCTTGCCATGCTCTTTGTCAACCTGTTTCTCCTCCACTTCATTACAAACACATGCACACCACCGCCCATGTCACTAGTGCTGTCATTTCTTCTGAGTCTAAAATCAACCACATGTCACTGGCGAAATGCTAATATTGATTGATCTTCCTGGAAACATCAACCTGTGTCACTATCTCTACCATCCGATCCCTTCGCACAATAGCTCACAAACTGACACTACTAATTACAAATACTGTTCACTTTTCTACTCGGTCCTAGCAAGGAAAATTCCTTGACACTCAATATGCCACATTGTACTTGCTAGAAAATTAGGTATTATTAATGTTACATGCATTTATAAGGTGCCTGTCTCCCTGCTACACCAATCCACTATACATGCTTTAAAATAGGGTTTATTAAAATTTCTGACACAAAGAGAGAGCGATAAAAGTCTCTGCCACTTTAAGAGAGAGTATTCGCTTCTCAGACTAGTGTGATTTAGGAATAACTCCATTGAAATCAATAGAGTTGTACATTAGTACAGGAGGACAATCAAGCCCATAAGTTGAAGAAACACTGGGCCAGTCAATTCAGAGCAAAAGGAATTCAAAGCCCCACAGTTAATGGGGCAAAGAGGTACATCATGCAGTTTTATAAAAATATGGCCATCTTGTGGTTTAAGCGTGTACCCTGTGGAATTGCCTTCCAGAGGCAGGAGCCCACTGATGAGAATGTCCTGCCACTTGGCTCTTATATATTTTACCTTTGGGACACTTCTAGCTTTATGGAGGAATGTTAATGTTTTGGTAGGTCAGAGATGAAGAAATCAGCCTTGCAGGCAATCTAAGCCTACATTATTGTTTAAATGTGACCTGCAAAGGGGAAAAATATTTTTTGGTGTGTAGAAGCCTGAAAGTTTGCTTCACTGCCTTAGAAATTCAGGTCTTGTCTATCACATTTTTCTTAGACGACTATATGGAGGATTGGAGGGCTTATGAAACTTTGCATATTGAGGAACTGAAACCCAACTAAATGAGAGAGGAAGACATTTTTATTCAGAGTGGTTGAAATGCTTTGCCAAATGTTTGCGTTAATTATGGGAGAACAGAAGGAGGGGTGTGACATGATGCTCCATTCACCGCTAGGATGGTGCCTCCTCCTGCTCATTTTGGGGAATACCTTGCAAGATCAACACCCCTTCATGAGCTTTCACTCTGTTTCTCCATCTCTTTCTCTGGGTTGGCAAACCCTCTCTCACTCCACGAGTTGCTACTGCCTATTTGTGATTCAGTCCTCCAGACACGACACCAAATGGTTTCCCATTCTGGGGTTGGAAAGTCTCTTCCCACAAACAGGCTCAGGCAGTCTTCCTATTCAGTGCCTCATAGTGCCACTCCCTCAGTGACTGGTAGGGGAACCTGGACCCACCCTCCAGTCTGGGTTCCGGCTGAGGGACCTCTAGCCAGCAGTCAAGGCCCGTTCCCTGCTAGACCATAGGGACTTTCCCTGTGCTCTCTCCTACCAACAGGCACACACCCCTCTCTGGGTTTTCAATCTTCCTAACTCCTCCCTCCCAGGGAGCAACTGTATGCCACCTAGCACTGTAGCCTCAAAACCCTCCTTCCTTTTTCCATGCAGTAACTGCAGATTTCCCCAGCAGCACCCCCTTTCTACTGCCAATTTCCTGTCTTTATTAGTCCAGGCCAGCTTGTTCCTCGCCAGCTGAACTCTCTCCCTCAGGGGATTGCTGGGCCACCTGATTCCCCTCAGCTGTGGCTAATTCAGTTCATTAGCCCCTTTCTTGGTCTTCATGAACCTTTTCAGGGCAAATGTGGGGTGAATACCCCCATCACAGGGGGGAAAAGCAGCTGGAAGTTATGTTATGCTAAATGATGACCCGTTGGGGTTTGTGACTGTGTTCGCTCTCATAAGTTCAGCACAGTTAGGCCAGGTCAATAATTGATTGGGAGACCTTAAAACAATATGTTGGTGATTTGGGAGCGGGCAGTCTTCCCCTCTGAATGAATACTAACCCAATCCCCCAGCCTGTTAAACAGAGGCAGTTTGTGTGCTGCCAGCTCTTTTGCAAGGTTTGGGTGTTAACCCCAATGCCCAAGTCAGATTCCAACGTGGACTATTATTGCAATTTTAACTGGAAATGATTTTTTCCCATCCTTTTTGTAAGTGCTGTATGTATTGCTATCTCTTCCTAATCAGATGTAGCATTTAACCTCAGAAGTGGATGCGTTCCTTATGCTGGGGAAGCCATTCCTTTTTAGGAAGCATTTCAAGAGCCTGTGAAATAAAACAGGGACTATAAACAGAAGATCTTATTATTATTTCACCAAGGTTAATAATAATAAAATCTGTCCCACTAAATCACTGTTACATTTCAGGCTAGTTTTGAAATCCAGTTTATTTATTTATTTTCATGCCTCTTTTATTCCCATTGTGCAACAAGGATCTGGGATACTTTCTATGTGCTGGTTTTCATTGTTTGTCCTGTGTTCTTCTGAATGCAGGGCAGATAAAGTATTGAACTGGAAGTTGAGGAATAAGAAGCAAAAGAGCAAGGGAAAATAATGATTTTGACCTTGTGTCCAAAGCACAGTCACCTCTCACAGTGAATTTCAGATGCTATTTGATTACACATTCACACACTGCTGAAAGTTTGTTTATCCAGTTTGACAGTGGGTCCGGGGGAGGGTTCGATAAGTCCTAATTGTGTTAATTTAAATGGAGCCAGAGGCTTTTGATGGATTACATTTACCATCCAGTTCCAGGCAGAGCTTTTCATGCTGGTCATTTCACATTTGGATAAAATATCTGCTCCTTCATCTGATGCTTTGCCAGGTCTGAGGAGCTGAATAATTATTAAGACTGATCAGGAGTACTTGTGGCACCTTAGAGACTAACAGATTTATTAGAGCATAATCATCAGAGATCTACAACCTATCCTGAAAGATGATCCTTTACTCTCACAGATCTTGGGAGACAGACCTGTCCTCGCTTACAGACAACCCCCCAACCTAAAGCAAATACTCACCAGCAACCACACATCACTGAACAAAACCACTGACCCAGGAACCTATCCTTGTAACAAACCCCGATGCCAACTCTGTCCACATATCTATTCAAGTGACATCATCACAGGACCTAATCACATCAGCCATACCATCAGGGGCTCGTTCACCTGCACATCTACCAATGTGATACATGCCATCATGTGCCAGCAATGCCCCTCTGCCATGTACATTGGCCAAACAGGACAGTCTCTACGCAAAAGAATTAATGGACACAAATCTGACATTAGGAATCATAATACTCAAAAACCAGTGGGAGAACACTTTAACCTGTCTGGTCATTCAATGACAGACCTGTGGGTAGCTATTTTACAACAGAAAAACTTCAAAAACAGACTCCAAGGAGAGACTACTGACCTGGAATTGATATGCAAACTAGATACAATCAACTTAGGATTGAATAAGGACTGGGAATGGCTGAGCCATTACAAACATTGAATCTATCTCCCCTTGTAAGTATTGTCACACTTCTTATCAAACTGTCTGTACTGGGGTATCTTGATTATTACTTCAAAAGTTTTTTTTTCCTCTTACTTCATTGGCCTCTCAGAGTTGGTAAGACAACTCCCACCTTTCCATGCTCTCTGTATGTGTGTATATATATCTCCTCAATATATGTTCCATTCTATATGCATCCAAAGAAGTGGGCTGTAGCCCACGGAAGCTTATGCTGTAATAAATGTGTTAGTCTCTAAGGTGCCACAAGTACTCCTGTTCTTTTTGCGGATACAGACTAACACGGCTGCTACTCTGAAATAAGACTGATCAGAGGATCTAATTGCTTCTATCTGTAAATAAAATAGTAATAAATGAGGCCGTGGAAAGAAGGGCCTGGAAAAAGGGTGTGTGTGTGGGGGAACAAACACTCCCTCATTCCTGACTTTTGTTTGTTGATTTGTTAATATTCAGGCTAATTAAATTTTGTTCCAGTTGGAAGAGGGTTGCTTTTGTTTGTAAAAATATGAAAGACTGAGTGAAAGCTGTTGACATTGGGTAAGACTACAGAATCAAAGACCACAGGTGTGCCTGTGTGCTACTTACTTGATGGGTCTGATCCTTCACTCATTTAAGTCAATAGACGTTTTACTATTGAAGTATGGGCAATATTGGGCTTTGGACCTTCAGGTTTGGTGTGTTGTTGTCTTGACATTAAGAACAACCCAAGAGCAGAGTGTCACATACACCCCAATATCTAGTAATTAATTTCATCTGGCTTAACCAGCTCTAGTGTACCCTAGTTCTTTAACGTTATGAAATGTATCTAAGTGTCATCTAAGGTATCAATGAAAAGCTCCTATCTTCCTGGTTACTAATATCATTGCATAAAGTAGGTGCAAGCAACTGATGCAAAGTTATGGAGAAACTGAAATTATAATTCTTAAAATGTGTTTGCCATCCAAGTAGAAATTATCCCACCCTAGACAAAGGAATGTAGTTTCCCCACCTGGGAGTTACTGCCAAAGTACTTTGAAAGGCCATAAGAATATATTTACATCTCGCATCAACAGATCATCAAGCTAACAAGGGGTGGAGGTAAACTTCATGCTATCATGGTGGGGGGATAAGATGGACAATCATCTGTTTAAAGTTCATTTATTTACACTGAAGGGGGCAGGAAATAAATAATTTGTATTTTAGTGGACAGCTTCCACTGGGAGACAAGGCAGCAGGACACATCTTTCAAGACAGACTCCACGTTGCTTGACTCGTAGATGGTAATAGGCTTTTATCTGCAGATATCCTTCAGAAAAATCCATTTAAAAGATTAAATGGATGCTAAAAGAGAGGGGTACAGAATCCCAAAGTATCTATCTTTCACCTAAGAAGACAAAGGTACCAGCCCTTTGACGCTGGGGGATGGATCTTGACCCAGAATTTCAGTCAGCCATCTTGCTGGAAAAATGGGGTGAGGCTTTTACCTTGAACAAAGCCTAGTTTGTTAAGTTTTAGTCACTAGAAAGTGCTTTATCTTTATTTATTTAGTAACCATTTCAGGCTTTAATGCTTATACTCACAACCTCTCTTTGGAATTAAATGGACTTGTTTTATTTTAAATCTAAACCATTCCAGTGCTGTCTTGGAACTGAACTGTTTGATAACTCCAATTAAAATAACAAGCTGCTGGCTATTGACTCTTTAAAGGAGCAATTGGACTTTAACATTCCTTTGATTGTTCCAGTACAAGCTGGACTTTTCAGAGCATACAATTTTGTGTAAATTCAGGTCTGGGGAGAGTTTAGAGTCATGTTACCAGTTGTTAACCAAGGCTGGTGGAGACCAGTGGAAGTCTATGGTATAGCAGGCAGGCTCCTGGATCCAAAGTGTTAGACCAGGGCTGTTCAATACATAGACATAGAATACATGGTTGTTGCTGACTGTAAGACTCCCCCAGGCAGAGAACTACAGTAGCAGTGCTTCCAAGGCACTTACGAGTTATGGGTAAGAGGAGACAACTCCTCACTGGTCTGGATTGCACCCCAGAATGTGAGAGTTGTTAATTATTTGTTTGTGATAGTCCCGATGATGCAGTATGAATTTTACAGACTGTGGTGGGTTCGGTCACAGACATCCCCTTGGGACTGTCACCTGATGTGCTGAAATTACCTCTGAGCTTTCCCTGCCAGGTTGGGACTCCAGAATCCTGCCTAGAGTCAGACACACTAGCCTGTTGCAACACAGACCCAGAGTCTAGACCATGCCCCCAAAGCTGCAGACTTTAAGTGACAACAGCTTAGCAGGTTACCTTCTCCAGCACCCAGACACCTAGCTCCCAACAGCATTCAACCCCCAAATAAATCTGTTTTACACTGTATAAATTTTATACAGGGTAAACTCATAAATTATCCACCCTCTATAACACAGATAGAGAGATATGCACAGCTGTTTGCTCCCCCAGATATTAATCACTTACTCTGGGTTTATTAATAAACAAAAATGATTTTATTAAGTATAAAAAGTAGGATTTAAGTGGTTTCAAGTAATAACAAACAGAACAAAGTAAGTCATCAGGCAAAACAAAACAAAACACGCAAGTCTAAGCCTAATACATTAAGAAACTGATTACAGGTAATATCTCCCGCTCAGAGATCCAATACATTTCTTTCACAGACTAGACTCCTTCCTAGTCTGGGACCAATCCTTTCTGCTTGTTAGTTCCAGCAGAAATCTTAGGTGGTAAGCAGGGGCTCTCTCATGACAGGGCTCTCTTTGTCCTGCTCCATCCCCTTTTATAGCTTTGGCACAAGGCGGGAAACTTTTGTCTCTGCTTGGCCCCCCACTCCTCCTTCTAAATGGAAAAGAACCAGATTTAAGATAGATTTCAGTATCATGTGACATGGTCACATGTCCTGTGAGACCCCAGCCTCCATTCTTCCTGGAGTGGCCCACACGTACACAGGAAGGTTTGCAAGTAACAGAGCCATTTACAGTTCATTGATTCTGAAGCACCTTTAATGGCTTCCACTTAATATGTTTACATAGGTAATACAAGTTTATCTTATTCTCCTAACTCTAGACATAGAAATAATACAAGCAAACAAATAGGATTAACACACTGTGACAAAGTTCCTCCTCAATCTTGGTGGGTCCTGCACTTATTGGCGGATTTTCTTGCCTCAGAGATTCACCATGTGGGTTGGGGAACAGCCCAGAGACCTTCCCCTCTGGAAGAACCCACAGTCCAGGTCAATTGGGAGGTTTGGGGGGGAACCCAGGCCCACCCTCAACTCCAGGTTTCAGCCCAGGGCCCTGTGGATTGCAGCTGTCTATAGTGCCTTCTGTAACAGCTGCATAGCAGCTACAACTCCCTGGGCTACTTCCCCATGGCCTCCTCCAAACACCTTCCTTAGTCTCACCACATGACCTTCCTCCTGGTGTCTGATAATGCTTGTGTTCCTCAGTCCTCCAGCAGCTCTCACTCTCACCTCCTTGTGCCTCTTGCTCCCAGCTCCTCACACTCGCACCACAAACTGAAGCGAGCTCCTTTTAAACCCAGGTGCCCTGATTAGCCTGTCTTAATTGATTCTAGCAGCTTCTTCTTAATTGGCTCCAGGTGTCCTAATTAGCCTGCCTGCCTTAACTGGTTCTAGCAGGTTCCTGATTACTCTAGTGCAGCCCCTGCTCTGGTTACTCAGGGAACAGAAAACTACTCATCCAGTGACCAGTATATTGCCTTCTACCAGACTCATGTACCCCACTGGTCTGGGTCTGTCACAACACTTATTAGATAAGCTTTGTAACGATACATTACAAGAGACCTTTTGCATAAAGCATATTCCAGTTACATCATATTCACATTCATAAGCATATTTTCATAATGTATATGGAGTGCAACGTCACACAGACATTCAAGAATAGGGGTCCCTGCTCCCATGAGCTCACAGATTAAGGCTGATCAGACAGAAGTCAGTGAAGGAGAACAACAAAAGGAATTCTTTTATGTAAGTTGTGACCATTTGGGGAATCTGTCTACATACACTTTGTGAATCCTGTTTGCTATTATGAACGCTCTCTGTTCATCTGTGTAAGACTGCAGACTCCATTTTAAAAGGCCTGGTTGCCTTGTTGTCTTTTTACCTCCAGGATAGACTGAAGTTGCAAGGGGTGGTGAAGGACTATTAACTAGTGAATAGATCTGGCTCAGACAGAATAACAGGATATCTGAAGTAAGCCATTTTTTCTGAATTTCCATATATGGAACTGGGGTTTGAAGAATTGAAAATCCCCAACTGCAGAACACAGAAACCAGCTGTTTGCCAGCAGCTGGGAATGGGCAACAGGGAATGGATCACTTGATGATTACCTGCTCTGTTCATTCCCTCTGGGGCACCTGGCATTGTCATCGGAAGACAGGATACTGGGCTAGATGGACCTTTAGTCGGACCCAGTATGGCCATTCTTATGTTTTTATGATACGAAGATTTATAGACTTGGCACAGACACCAGGGCTGTCTCTGGCTTTTTTGCCGCCGCAGGCAAAAAAGCCGCCGTCCACCCCCACCCCCCCCGCGGGGAGGGGGGGGGAGGGCAGCCGGAGCCCAGGGGGGAGGGCGGCGAGCCCCGGCGGGGGCTCCGCTCTCCGGGGGAGGGCGGCCGGAGCCCTGGGAGGAGGGCGGTGAGCCCCGGCGGGGGCTCCGCTATCCCCCCGGTGGCCGGGGGGGAGGGCGCCGGGGGGGAGGGCGGCCAGAGCGCCGGGGGGAGGGCGGCGAGCCCGGCCGTGGCCCCGCTCTCCCCGGGGGCCGGAGCGCCGCGCCACCCCCCTCCAGGTGCCGCCCCAAGCACAAGCTTGGTGGGCTGGTGCCTGGAGCCGGCCCTGACAGACACACAGGAAGTTTGGGCAAGAGAAAGACTCCATGTTCTGGAGAAGACACCCTTCACTGAAGGAGGGACGGGGGAGAGGAAGGATCCTGGACTCTTTAGAGGACTCTTACTTAAGCCCAAAGAATGCTCCAGAGTGGTGAAGAAAATGACCTTTTCCAGATCTGTGTACCTCTTCTGCTATTACAGAAACAGTAATGCCATTTAGGTAGCCTGTGTGTCTGTTGCTTCTCACTATCCCGTGTCCCTGATAAATAAAACTGCAAACCCAGACCACCTACAAGACTGGAGTTCATGGAGAGAATGTACTTAAGCTACTGTGGAGACTGGGGAAGAGGGATCAGCAGTGGTCCTGGGGACTAGGTTGCAGGACCCAAGTTCTGTGAAGGGGTAGCAGACAAAGAAATGTGCCAAAGAGTCCAAAGGAAAAAAAGGCAGTGCTGCAGACTACTTAGACCAAGTGAAACTTAAGTATACAGATCTAGTGTATTGGTACCCTACCACAACAATCTGTTGAGTGTCCAGCAGAAGCCTTACCAGGGCTACGTGTGACACAAGTCAGCAAGATTCACTATAGGGAGCACAGCAGAAGACGGTTTTCAGAGAGACTTAAGTCTGGAGATGGCAGGGGCCTTGCAGATGAGTCCTGGGACAGGTATATCATGTATAATGGGTCACATGAACAAACCTACAGAGGTGACAGTTCAAGAGACTGATTTACAGGTAGACAAGGGTAGGAGTGAGTCCAGGTATGTTGTGACTGAATGCACCTTTGTATGCACATTCTAAACACTATTGTAATAATCTTTGTGCAAAATATGCCTTGTGAGGAATCATTGGAAAACTAATAATTCACTGGTCAATTAAACCATGGTGAAATGTATGTAGCAACACTGTGTGTAAAGTTATGAACATAAACTGAAATTATGACTGAAATGTGTTTACCAGAAAAGTCTGAGGAAGGGCTAAACCTGTTCCTCAAAGACAAAAGGACAAGTTGACGCCTCTAGTCAGGCGTCATCAAAATTAACTGTCAATCACTGGCCAAGTGGCCATTCTTTGGCAATGGAGGGGGACAGGAACAGATCAATCTGCATTTCAATAAACAACAACATGGAACCTTTATCACAACAAGGCAGCATGTTTCCATTCTCACAGTGGGAAGGAAGTTTATCTAGGAATAACTCTTGGGAAAATGCATTTCAAAGGGTGACTGGACACTAGGGGTGGAAAAACCCCAAGCATTCTCTTTCTTTCTCTCTCTCTCTCTCTCTCACTCTTTCACCAAGATGGCAGGCTTTGGACTTTGGGAGTGGTTCTGACCTGAGAATTTGGACAGCCCTGTTGCTGGGAACATGTAGTAAGGATTGTACCTTGAACCGAGTCTAGTTTGTTACGTTTAGTTACTAGAAAGCATTTTATATTTATTTCTCTTGTAACCATTTCTCACTTTAATGCCTTATACTTGTGCCCACATAAAACCTCTTTGTTGTTAAATACACTTGTTTTATTTTTAATCAAAACTAATCCAGTGCTATGTTTAAACTGAGCAGTTTGGTAACTCCAGTTAAGTTAGCAAAGAGTTGCATATTGACCTCTTATAGGGGCAATAGATCTTTAATATCTCACCTGTCCAGGAGAGGGCTAGAAAGTGCAGAACACACATTTTGGGGGGGGGAAATTTGGGACTGGGAATATGTTGGGGCCACCCTACAAGTAATAACCAAGGCTAGTAGGGGCCACAGTGTGGTAGGTGTATTGCTGACAGGCTGCTGGGGTCAGAGCTGCTGTGCCAGGTCTGGAGCTATACACAGGCACTCAGGGTGTGACCTGCATGCTGTTTGGGAGTGGCTCAGATTGGAAGCTACAACAGCAAATCATGGTGAGGTTGCAGGTCAGGTGTGACATAGCCTCTCACTAGTCTGGATTACACCCTGGAATGTGACATACACCAACAAAGGTCAACCTTGCAGTCAGTATCCTCATCAGCCTTGTTGACTCAGCTATTTATACTATTCCTGGAGCAACACATTATTTTACCTACTTAAACCATGACTCACTGTACCTTAGCCAATGATCTCAAGTTTGAAATCTCATCAGATACTTTCAATAAAATCTATTCTTTTCACATTTAAAGATAGAACAACATTGTGCAGCTGGTCATGAGATGTAGTGCAAGTAGATGCATTTTCCATAAGTAGAGAATAGGTGCCCTAGAGATGTTACTGCATTGGGCAACAAGAAAGATTCCATATTTTAAGCTTTACGTCTATTATCATATATGGTTTGCTCTGCATTTCCCTGCAAAGTCTCCATGGAGACTGGAGATTGAACTGAAGATGGAGAGACTGAAGACACCACATATTAAAAAAACAAACAAAAAAAAAGGACATTAAGAGAAGGAATTATTGAATTGCCTATATACAAATTCTAGAAGTCTGGGTAACAAACAAGAGGAATTGGAATTGCTCATGTATTAACATAAATTGGATCTAGTTGGTATTACTGAAACCTAGTGGAATGATTTGCACAATTGGAATGTTAAAATCAATGGTTATAACTTATTTAGGAAGAATCAAGTGAGCAAAAGGGGAGGGGCAGTGGCACTTCATATCCAAAATAGCATTACCTGTTTCCAAGTCACTGATAATTCAGAAGAAAATGAACCTGAATGCCTATGGATCAATGTCCTAACAGATAAAGCACAAACTAGGGTTTTAATTGGTGTCTGATACAGACCATCAAATCACATTAGGGAACAGGATGACCACCTCCTTTATACCTATCCATAATGTGTAGGGAATACAAATTGTGTGATCACAGGGGACTTCAATCTGAGTGACATATGCTGGAGGTCTCATACTGCCAGTACGAAAATATCCTTGGAATCTATAAACGTTATAGATGACAATTTCCTGACTCAAAAAGTGTTGCAGCCAATATGGAGATATCCTATATTATACCTTGTCCTAACAGGTAGATGAACTGATCATAGAACTAAAAATTAATGGTAACTTAGGTACAATTGACCATGACTTGATCATATTTATAATGTGGAAGCAGAATAAAGTCCAGACCAGGAAAATATATAGTTGGTGTTTTAATGGGGCCAATTTCACAAAACTGAAAACAATTATGAGTCAAATAAAATGGGAGGAATAATTTAATCAGAAAAAATGTGAGTGATAACTGAGAATCATTTAAGAACACCTGAGTAGATGCCCAAAAAGCCACAATCCCACAATTAAGGAAGAAGGCTGTGCTGGTTAAAAAAACAACCTGGTTTAGAGGGGAAGTGAAGACAGCTGTAAAATATATATATAAAACACAAAAGGAAGAAAGGGGAAGTTTATAGTAATGAATATTAATGAGAAGTTGGGATTTGTAGAAAATTGACAAGAGAAGCCAAGGGACACAAAAAGATATCTATGGTCATCAGCGTTAATGACAATAAGTTTATTTTTAGCTATATCTGGAACAAAAAGAATCCGGATACTAGTACTGATTCATTACTAGATGAAAATGCTAAAATTGTCAATAATAATGCAGAAAAGGCAGAGATGTTCAATAAATATTTCTGTACTGCATTTGGGGGGAAATAGATAATATATTTTCATCATATGGTGATGATAAACACTCTTTCCATTCCACTAATATCTCTGGAGTATGTTAAACAGAAACTACCAAAGGTGGAGATTCCTTAATCAGCAGGTACAGATAAAACTCCTGGATGCAAGTTAAGATCTGGCTGAGGAGTTGCTGGAGTGTTAATGTTGATTTGCAATAAATCTCGGAGCAATGAGGTAGTTCTATAAGTCTGGAAAAAAGCTAATGTAGTGCCAATTTTTAAAAAGGGTGAATGGATGACCTAAGTAATTATCGGCCTGTCAGCCTAACATTGATCCTAGGCAAGATAATGGAGGCGCTGATACAAGTCTCGATTAATAAAGAATTAAAAGAGGGTAATGTAATTAATGCAAATCAACCCGGCGTATGGAAAACAGATCGGCCAAACTAACTTGATTTTTCCCCCCTGAGATTACAAGTTTGGTTGTTAAAGGCAATATTGTTGACGTAATATATTTAGACTTCTAAATAGTAAGCTGTTTTACTTGGTAATGCACAACAGTTGGATTAAAAAACTAGAATGATATAAAATTAACATGGCACATATTGAATGGATTAAAAACTGACTAATCGACAAGTCTCAAAATGTAACTGTAAATGGGGAATAGTCATCAACTGGGTCTGTTTTCAGTAGAATCTCACAGGGGTTGATTCTTGGACCTATTCTATTTAATATCTTTATCAATGACCTGGAAGAAAATATAAAATCATCACTGATAAAGTCTGAAGACGACACAAAAATTGGGGAAGTGGTAATTAAGAGGACAGGTCACTGATTAAGAGCATTATAGATTGCTTAGTAAACTGGGCACAAGCAAACAATACATGTTTTATTATGACTAAATGAAAATATATACATCTGGGAACAAAGAATATAAGCCACACTTATTGTATGGGGGAAACAGTGACTCTGAAAAAGATTTGGTGGTCATGGTTGATAAATCAGCTGAATATGAGCTTCCTGTGTGATGCTGTGACCAAAATAACTAATACGATCCTGGGATGCATAGACCAGGGTATCTAAAGTAGTAATGGAGAGGTTATATTACCTTTATATTTGGTACCGGTGCACGCACTGCTGGAATACTGTGTCCAGTTCTGGTATCCACAATTCAAGAAAGATGTTGACAAATTGGAGAGGGTTCAGAGAAGAGCAACGAGAATGGTTAAAATATTAGAAGACATGTTTTATAGTGATAGATTCAGGGAGCTCAATCTATTTAGTTTACTAAAGAAAAGATTAAGGGGTGACTTGATTTCAGTCTGTAGGTACCTATAAGGGGAACAAATATTTAATAATGGGTTCTTCAATCTAGCAGAGAAAGCAATAACCTGATCCAATGGCTAAAAGTTGAAGCTAGACAAATTCAAACTGGAAATATGGAATACATTTTTAATGGTGAGACTAATTAGTCATTGCAACAATCTACCAAGGATTGAGGTAGATTCTCCATCACTGACAATTTTTAAAAGCAAGATTGGATGCTTGTCTAAAAGATCTTCTCTAGGAATTATTTTTGTGCAGTTCCAGGGCCTATGTTACACAATAGGTCAGACTAGATGATCACAATGGTCCCTTCTGGTTTTATAATCTATTAATCTATATGTTTAATCTTGGATCAAATAGAGGCACCACATATGTTTAATCTGGGACCAGATTTATCTTAATGGAAAGCCCACAAAACCCCAATAGATACATGACTCCTGCTAAAACACTTCTGAGGGCTACTGCCTAGAAGACGGCCACCTTGCCCAAAGAGAGGTAAGTGCATAGACTTGAGGGGCATGCCACTTTGTGGTTGAGCCTAAAAAGCTCTAAGCCTTTCCCCAATATGTACAATGACAGTCCCAG
Source organism: Trachemys scripta elegans (assembly GCF_013100865.1). Lineage (NCBI taxonomy): Eukaryota > Metazoa > Chordata > Testudines > Emydidae > Trachemys > Trachemys scripta. Next base: position 129,595,531 of record NC_048302.1, read on the forward strand.
TACTGAAGTGCTCATGCTGTAATGTGGACATGGTGCAACAAGAATGGATGGGGAAATAAGATGGGCAGAGAGGATTTGGGGGCTGGCCACCCCGTCACTTAGGTGTAAAAATATCCCTTTTGTTACAAAATGTATTCCCCAATATGCATAAAACTCACACAAAACTCCACTAAAATCCCTTTCCAAGACAGATTGACCCTTACCTGACCTCCACATGTTCCCTCATAATCAAAGCATGCGCCCCTCACTCTTAAATCCATATCCCTGCTCTATTCTCATCCAATATCCAGCCATCCCTATTGCTCTGCAACCCTCTCTTCCTCTATCCTTCTTTACCAGCAGATCACTCCTCCAGATGGCAACCTCAAATAAGGCATCCTGAGAACACCCCATATGTCCTCCTGACAGTTAATCGCCTCCCTCAGCACAAGACCCATTCATGTTACCATCATTACTGATATCAGAGGCTCCATGGGATGCAAAGGCCCCCAATTCTGTCCCCTACCCAGACAATCAGCGTCCCAAAACAGGTATCAATGTCTGTCAGTGTAGCTCACCTACAAGACATGACCCTCACTCCCCTGCAAACTATTTTGAAACTGGAGTGGGAGGGCTGATTGAGGGGCACAGAGCTTCCACCAGAGATGCTGCTTCACTCAGCGCCCTGGGATCCTGCTGCTGCCTCTTACATCTCCCTGGGCTCTGCTTCACTCTTCCATGGGCAGGCACTGCCCATTTATTCATCTGTCTGCCTGTCCATCATGCACACAGGGGCCTGTGTCCATGGGGGAGCATAACAGAGCCTGGGGATTGGCTGGTCTGGGTGTGTGGGGTGGGGGGGAAGAGGCAGTGCAGCCAAGAAGTCAGGGAGGGGCTGGTGGAAGCTGCAGAGAGCACAGACCCTCCCCTGCCAGTTGCCCATCCTAGCAAATTGTAGGGACTCAGAGCTGGGACAGTAGGGGGATGGGATGTGGAGCAGCAGGGATCAGAGGGCAGAGGCATCAACCTTGGGTCAAGCCTCAGGAACTAAGAGAGAACCCTCTTGCTCACTAAATCTCACTGCACCCTCTATCCCCAGAGAGACCCCCCAAATCCCAGAAACCCTAATTCCTAGAGACATCCCAAACCCCACCTCTACTCTGCGCTGGTTAGGCCTCAACTGGAGTATTGTGCGTATTGGAGTTCTGGGCACCGCATTTCAAGAAAGATGTAGAGAAATTGGAGAGGGTCCAGAGAAGAGCAGCAAGAATGATTAAAGGTCTTGAGAACATGACCTATGAAGGAAGGCTGAAATAATTGGGTTTGTTTACTTTGGAAAAGAGAAGACTGAGAGGGGACATGATAGCAGTTTTCAGGTATCTAAAAGGGTGTCATAAGGAGCAGGGAGAAAACTTGTTCACCTTAGCCTCTAAGGATAGAACAAGAAGCAATGGGCTTAAACTGCAGCAAGGGAGGTTTAGGTTGGACATTAGGAAATGGACATGTAGAACATTCCTAACAGTCAGGGTGGTTAAACACTGGAATAAATTGCCTAGGGAGGTTGTGGAATCTCCATTTCTGGAGATATTTAAGAGTAGGTTAGATAAATGTCTATCAGGGATGGTCTAGACAGTATTTGGTCCTGCCATGAGGGCAGGGGACTGGACTCGATGACCTCTCTAGGTTCCTTCCAGTCCTAGAATCTATGAAATGTTACTGCACCCCCATGCCCAGAGACCCCCTCAACTCCACTCAATATAACTGCAAACCCCCACCAGTCCCCATCCTCAGAAACTTCCCACAGCCCCACTGAATCTTACTATGTCCTGCTCCTCGTCCCCTGTCTCTCAAACTCATGTGCTGTCTTTCCTTTTAATAATTTGCATGAGGCCTGTTGCCTCATTTAAAAACAACAACAAATATAAATATTTAGTGACCTAAACTGGAATGTGTTTATGTAATATCTGTATACATGAAATTGTGAATTGTCTGTACCGAGTGCATGAAAACTTATTTTGGCTGCGTTTATGATGGACTCACCTACTTTAAGCACTTCAGACCACTTCAACCACTGTGGATCAGACTGTCAAAGGGCTCTTAAAATAAACAGTTGCAAATTGTGCATGTGTTTAAAAGGCAGCTAAGTATTTCTGAGGACAGAGAAAGGGGTTGAAGGACAGCAGCGACTGGCCCCTGCACTCTTCCACTGTCACTATTTCTTTCTGCTTTGACATCAGATAATGTTGCCTCCACAGGCTTGCAAGACAATGGAGTGTTTGTCTCCATAAACTTGCACTGGCATTGTTTCCTTTCTTCTTGACATCTTGTTATTTTCATAATTGATATTGTCATAAGATCACTGAGACCGAGCTCAGATCCATTCAAATGAATAATTTGTGACTTGAGAAATTTGTGACTTGTGGGAAGCCTCCTATTGTGTGTACTCAGACGCACTTCAAATCAAGATATTTTGGTGATTTCAAAGGATTAATTTGGCAACACTAAAAAGGCCGATGTTGTTGTCCCTGTTAAAGTTTAATAAGGTTTTATCCTGAACTTCGTTAAGAGAACAGTGTTTGCAATCACGTCCAAATCATGTCCCCCCCCCAGCAATCTGTGGCCCTGATTCAATAGGGTACTCCAGGGCACTACCCACATGCTTACAGTTAGGCATGTGCTTAAATACTTTGCTGAATCTAAAGCCCCAGGCTCAGTTCTTCAAAAGTATGTAGGTGCCTATCCCTTGAGGATCAGGGCCTCGGCCATTAGAAAAGGGGTGTAGAACAGACTCCTTTGAAAACACAATGGCATAGCCAGTAAAAACCACTGCTTCAAAACCAGCTATTGTACTTCGAGCCTTCATTAGCATAACACATGAGCTCTGCAATGTCACATCCAGACCGATAATGTGAATGCCAAGTGTCTGTCCCATACAAATGATCACAAAAAGACAGAACTATAGAAACTAAAGATGAACAAGACTTATAGGGCATCCAGTTCATCCCCCAGTGAACACAGCATCATTCTGCATAATACAGTGTATTCTTGTCTGCATATTCCTCTGCTTTGTGTAGCCTTGTTTTCACATCTCACGTCCTTGTTTTCACATCTCACGTTCTCAAGCTCCTTTTCCTTTAGGAGACTGTTCCACAGTTAAATAGGTAGAGACATTTGGAAGTGGATCCTGATATCTATCTTACATTTCTCTCCCTCAATTCCATTCCATTTTTCCTAGTTATATAGCTCCCGATACACTAAGCAGTTACTGGTGTTTGCAACCTGTAAAAATTCAGTTATCACATTCCCCTACTTCCTTTTCAATCATCTTTGATGCCTATATGACCCTCATTACTTCAGTATCCGAACACCTCAGTCTTTAATGTATCCTCACAACAGCCGCACGAGGTAGGGCAGTGCTGTTGTCTCCATTTTACAGATCACAAACTGAGTCACAGACAGACTAAATGGCTTGTTCAAAATCACACGGGAAGCCTCTGCAAAGCAGGGAATTGAACTAAGCTCTGCCAAGTCATGGAATTGTAGGACTGGAAGGGCCCTCAAAAGGTCTTCTAGTCCAGTTTCCTGCACTCAAGACAGGACTAAGTATTATCTAGACCAGTGGTGGGCAACCTGAGGCCCGCCGGGGTAATCTGCTGGTATGCCACATGACAGTTTGTTTACATTGACCGTTTGCAGGCACAACTGCTCACAGCTCCCAGTGGCTGCGGTTCGCCATTCCCAACCAATGTAAGTTGCGGGAAGCGGCAGCCAGCATGTCCCTGCAGCCCGCTCCCCTTCCAGCAGCTCCCATTGCCCTGGAACGGTGAACCGCGGCCACTGGGAGTTGCGGGCGGCCATGCCCGTGGACAGTCAATGTAAACAAACTTTCTCGCAGGTTGCCCACCACTGATCTACACCATCCCTGACAGGTGATTGTCTAGCATGCTCTTAAAAACCTCCCAGCTAGCACCCTTTTGAAACCTGCACATTAGTATGTTAAAGCAATCAAGGATCACTAGGGATTGTTGCTACTAAAACGCATTCCACTGGAAATGGAAATCTAGACCAAACTGGCTACCAACTAGTTCAGAAGCAGGAGAGAAAGAAAAGATGGATGTCACTGAAAAATCTTGTCAAGTCAATATCTATCTTCAAGAATATTTTTCATTTACTATAATTTCCACAAACTATTTATTGACTTTAAAAAAAAATTAGGTTTGGATTGATTTTCTTAGTCATAAAGATTGTGAAATAAATACTGTGAAGCAGCACAAAAACAAACAGCATAACTAAGTGTGGGAATATACATATGGAGAAAAAACATGAGAGAATTTGTATTACTATTCTTGAAATTACTCAAGACAGCAAAGACTTCTGAACCAAAACACAATACTACAAGAGGAAGCTACAAAATAGTAAGATGGGGAGATTTGGGTAGGTTACTTTGACTTCATGAAATCCAGGGATGGAGTAAATTTTTTTTTTTTTTTTTGGCCAGGGCATCAGCTGGTATAAATTGGAAAGGTTCCATTGAAATCAATGGAGCTGCACTGATTTACTTCAGCTGACCATCTGGCCCCTTAAAAGTTAACCTGTTTCTTCACATCGCTAGCTTAAGTCGCAAGGAGGGAAAGAACTTGGCTTTCCGTCAAAATCAGATCACACAACAAAATTGATTTGAATTAACATGATTTGATTTGGGACAGAAGATTAAGCCAAATTTTACCAGCTAAATGCTTTTATATATATATATATATACACATACCCATTTACATTGAATAGAATAACTTTTTAGGGAGCTGAGGATTATTAATTGGACGATGAGATAACTTCAAAGCATAAGAAACACGAGGGCTTCTCACTCTCTCGCTCTCTCATACACACACAAGCATGTAGTGTGAAACATGACATTTATTAGTACTTAAGTGTATTAATAGTGCTACATGTGTGCTTAGAGGCCATCACCCTATCAGGTTATGCTATGCTTTTGTGTGAGGTGCTGTACAAATCCCTGCCACAAAGAGCTTACATTCTAAATAGAGAAAGAAAAGAAAAAAAGGAGCAAGAAAGGAAATGTTATTTCTTAGGAAAACTGAGACAAAAAGAGATTAAGTGACTTGCACAAGGTCATGAGGAATTTGTGACAGAGCAGACCACTGAACCCAGATCTTCCAAAGCCCCACAGAACCAGCCATCCTCTCTTAAATGCATGCCTCCCCTCGGTGACATGGCACAAGGCAGTTCTCAGTTGGCCATGCCTTCTCATCCTAATGACACATTGTTCATCCCCAGAGGCTTCTGCAATTTGAGGTATACTTCTACTTATCTTCCTTTCCCAGGTATTTCATGTTTTGGTCATTTTAGGTCAGTACATAAATGCCTTTAACTGCTTCCATGCCTTAAAGCACGGGGGGATGATTTGGACCCAATTTGAGTTAGGAAGTGGGTGTAATTCCAGTCCTTACAGTTTTGATCTATCCCACCCCATTATTTACTTAAAGCATTACACTGGAGATCCCTCCTCCAGATAGGCACTATACATTCCAGACTATGAAATCAGTGGATAGGAGAATACAGCATATTGATAATACCTAGCATTTTTCATTGGTACATGTAGACCCTTTACAAAGGTGGATAAGTCATCATGGTCCCCATTTTTCAGAGTGTCACGCGAAGGGGGCAGAATCACAAGTTAATGACAAAGCTCGGAGTAGAACCAGGTCTGTTGACTGCCAGATTGGTGTCTCTTAAATTCTTTTTAAGTCAGGCTGAGAGAGGACCGTGTCCTGTTAACCACTATAATTATTTAGATCCAAATATTGTAAGGAGAAGGTGACAAATGATAAAAAATGCCAAAATTGCAATTTGTGCAAGTAAAAGTTGGAACCATGAACAGCAAATGACCTCAAGGGATTACCATTGCTGTACTGTGGAGATACTCTAAAAACTTAAGTTCCTCCACAACATAGATCTTCCTCCCAGAAGAAAGTTTATCACAGAACAGGGCACGTAAAACTCACTTTAATTACTTAGAGGATGATTACCTGTATTAGAATGGCATGAAACCATCATGAAGAAAGCACGTTTTTAATACTCCTCCCAAAGTAGACCAAAATATCCATTTGAAAAACAAACAATTTTAACAAATTCTTATCGGTATCTTATTTCTAAGAAAAAAAATTTCTATAAATGGATATGGCCTCAAACACATAAAATCCATCCATGCATCTTGTGGTTTACTATGTTTTATCAACACACACACACACACCCTGAAAGTTGAGTTTTAAAATACAAATGTTTTTGAGACTAAAAATCTGGTTTTAGGAACTGACACTGCTCCAGCTGTTGATTTATGACAAGTTCTTTCTGCAATTGATGGCAGTCTGCCTTGTGCGTTTTCATGTTAAGATAGTTTATGATTAGAACACCGTGTGTAAATCATAGACAAAGTTGATAATTTTCATGGGCTGCTGACAGGGAATATAATCAGGACTCTCTCTGGTTTGCCGTAGATACATACATATGTAACAAAACTATTCAAATTCTACATGTTTTCACTATTGTCAGTGATAGGACATGTTTGCAAGCAGTCAAAGATAAATAAAAATGAAAATCAATCCATGATGTTTGTCACGGGGCAAGCACATCCTGTCCCCCTTTGGGGTGGAGAAAAGGCATAATAGTTCTGCAGCTGAGTCCACCTACCCTCTGGGAAGAATGGCCCAGTGGCCAGAGACAATATGGTGGCCCTCTCTTACAGGGCTATGTGGGCTTGTAGCCAGAGTCAATATGGCTGTCCTTTCTCGCAGGGCTGCATGGCCCAGTGGCCAGAGTCAATATGGCTGCCTTCCTTAGCAGGGTTGTGTGGCCTGATGGCCAGACGGGGGTGGGCCACTACCCGCCGGATGGGGACGGGGAGTGGCCAGGGTAGGGTGAATCAGGCTCTCTCTACTCCAATGGCCCAGTCCAGGGCCCTGTCAGCGGCGAGTGCATTCACCACTGGGTCAGGGGGGATCCGACTGAAACATGTTGACTTATTGTTCAGTTCTACAACCGGCTCAATGGCTAGTCTCCCATGGCTACTTTCTACCCTGCCTTCCAGTGACATAGTCCACAGGTCTCCTAGTTCTTCAGCCTGTGAAGTTCCCAACGGTTCCGATATCTCACGGGCATCCTCTGGTAGCCGGGTATCCACCTGGGTCTCAATGTAACTGGCCTCTGCAGTCTGGGGCTTCAGTAGCTCCCAGGCAGGAACCTACAACATGCATCCTCTCTCCTCAGCAGTCCACCCTGACTGAGCTGGGCTGTGTTAGTATATAGGCTTGTTTGTCTGCCAGAGATAGAATTTTGGGTTTGACTTTTTGATATCTTATACTAATATATGTGAAGAACAATGAACAAAGACGCCGTGTGTTGCATTTCCCACAACCAGATGGAGCTTTTAGTACAAAGGGAAGAGATAAGGCATAGCGCAGTTAAAGTGTTACAGGGTATGGTGGACAAGGACACAGGCAAGGCTCTGGGATGTTAGAGCTCTGAAGGGGGACACGGGGTAAATGTTCTGTGGCATCGGAGCTGGAAACAGAACATTGGGGAACAGACTCTGCCGGTGTGTAGAGCTATGAATATGTTTGCTTGGAATTAACCCCAATAAGCATCTCATTGCCTGCACTTCGGACTTCTGGTCTTCCGTTTTCTGTCTGCGTGACAAGAACCAGGGAAGGGGGTGAAGGGAAAGCCCTCTAAGAGTTTTCTCCCTTTTATACTGATGCTTCAGCTGGAACATGCCCAGCAAGGACAAAGGGGTGTGGTTCCCTCTGTCCAGAGCATGGGGTCAACCCATCCTTGTCCAATGCAGGGCAAGTACACCCTATCACAATGTTCTTTACCATAAAGATAATTAATATAATACGCTTTATAGACTCAGGTGCAATTATAATACCGAGGTGTCATATAGCACTTTTCATCATCAGCTCTCAAAGCACTTTCCATATATCTCGACAGAAATATTCAGACGAAATCTTTCTTTGATGGAATTGGCCAATTCATTGAAATTGAAACATTCCATGGAAACACTGACTTTGATAACATTTCTCTGGAAACCAGGTGATTTCCTCAGTAGGAAACTGTGTTTCCTCAGTAGCCTGCGTGGTTGCCTCCTGAGGAGCCCGGGCTTCCAGGAGTTTGTGGCTGCAGAGCAGCCAACCAGACTGTCTGCCCTGAGGCCAGGGACCCCAGGACTGCCTCAGTCCATGGCAGCTATCCCCGTACACAGAGAATTTTGAAATTTTTACCTTTTGTTCCAATTCAGAACTAAGCCACATTTCAAAAACATCAAAACCCTTCATGAAAAGGAAGACCTTCCTCTGCCCATTTCACAGATGGGGAAACAGAGACACACAGATAATAAGTGACTTGGTCAAGGTCACCAAGAAGATGAGGAGCAGAGGGTGGAATAGAACCCAAGTCTGCTGAGGTCCTGTGTAGTGTACTAGCCACTGGATCACACTGCTGGATGCTGATGTGTTTTTTATATGGACACTCAGCTTAGTTGGTTGAACCGCTGTTTGAGGAGGAATCTGAATTCTATTCTGTTAAGGACACAGGTCATGCTTATTTAAACCTTAAATTAACTCAGGTTATTTTCCATCCTGGAAAACTCTGAATGGAAAAATTTGTTGTGAGAAATTACTTTCTGAAGGAATTAATAAGTATGGTGCAATTAGAAGCCATATGGAAAAAAAAAAAAAAAAACACTGAAACCAATTGCGGTGGTGGTAGTAAGAGAAACCAAACAAATATGAGAACATGCCTAGATTTAAAAGAATAGTAAGACAATATAAATAAAGGGCACTCTCAGCTCCCAGATGTGGAAAAAAAATAAGCAAAATGACTTTATTTCTTCGGACAGATCCAATGGCTGCTGCCAAATCTCCCCCTATACAGAAAGTTCTAGATACAAGTTTATAATGCAATGTGATAAATGCTGCTCCCTATGGTTAAAGTTTGGTTCAAAACATAAGAGTTCCACAAGGAAATGGCAGAGGTTAGAAAGAATAGATAGTAGGACTACTTACATTGTAAACACAAAGGAACAAGATGCTAGAATAAGAAAGAATCTGAATGTTGGCAGGAAGGAGCGTATGCAATTTTATGAAAGAAGATGCTGTAGAGAAATGTTACAGTAAAAATGTGTGGGTAATTACTAGATTTCAGGCACCTCCATTTGAAAATGTCGGCCTGACATTCCAAACTATAAAAGGAAATAACTGCTATGTCAAACTAACAAGGGATGTTGAATTATGTAACAGGAGAACCAGATTAATCATTTAGTAGCCTAGTATTAACATGTAGATTCTTGGTATGATTTTAAAATGCTCAGGGTGACAATATCATTCACATCCACCCAAAGAATCATTAAATCACCAAGTACCAAAAACACCACAGCAGAAGATATCAATTGACATTTTATTTTGCAAGCATACACTTTGGTGAGGTGGATAATTATATGCTCTCATATTGCCAGTGATTTTTACTTGCCTATAGGCAACTGTTATAGTCTGACTGTCCAGCACTTTTCACTACCACCAGATTCATTTACAAAGATTTTCCCCCCACATAATTTTTGAGTCCATATTCCCCACATTTCATATATTGAATGAGGCAATGTGCCTTATTTTTCTTTCGAAATACATTAATACCAATGGTAAATACAAATGCCAATAGTTTCTTTTGTTACACTGTCAACCAATGAGAAAACCAAGTCTGAAGTGCCAAAATTCCAACAGGTTTACAAAGGCAACTCTTCAGCTATGGTAAATTGGCTTAATTCTATGAAAGCCAATTAATGGAGATAGGCCAGTTTATGGATGAGATCCACAGCTTGCTCTATCTTCAGTTTACACGTGACAAAGTATTGAGAATTCATAGTGAATGAAATAATGGCTAGACCTGGAGAAAAGACTATTTGTCATGTTTTACTGTATAGCACAGAATAGTACAGATTTATGGTATTCATTATTTTCCATGACAACGTGCTCTACATTTGGACACGTTGTGAAATGGTCAGTGACACTGGGCCTCTTGTTAGTAAAAGGTGACACATTTCCCAGATTGCAAGGGACAGTCCTGGAATCAAAAGGGCAATATTCTAATAATTCACCAAGTGATTAAACTTATTATAATTTATTAGTTACTAGAAATTTTTTTTTGCCCTAAGATCTTAATGTTGTATTGGCTGCCTCATGCAGAAGAGACTTTCAGTCCCAAAGATTCATATTGATTTTACTATATCTTAAGACTTCTAAAAAAAAAAAAAAGAGGATTTTAAATTTAAACATACCGGATAAAATGCTATATCATACAGCCTACAAGAAACTATATTAAGGTAAGTATCATATCCCACTGGCATATCACTGTGCATGACTTTTACATACCTGTATGTCATTATACATGTTGTCCCTCAACCCCAACATGAAAAGATTTTCCCCATTCACATGTCTATCCATCATTCTGTAGTGGTTTATTCACAACTCATTGACAATCAGAGGGGAAAGACACTTAGACGCACTCAAAATGATGAGGGCCATTCCTGCTTGAATTTTGCCATGGTGATGACCATCACAAATACAGCTTGTTTCACTTTTTAAAAAAATACAGCTTTCTGGGTGATGGAGAATGAAACCCATTTTTTTAAATCCATAGAATTGATGCATTATGTGACCCCCATAGGCAATATTCAAATGCCTCCCAAACATTAATTCATTTATCTTCAAAATATTCCTAGGAAAGAAGCTAGGAAGGAATAGTTAGGTTGCTGGTGTGCTGAGACAATGGCCGGCTCCAGGCACCAGCCTGACAAGCAGGTGCTTGGGGCGGCCGCTCCGGCGAGGGGCGGCACGTCCAGGTATTCGGCGGCAATTTGGCGGATGGTCCCTCACTTCCGCTGGGAGCAAAGGACCTCCCGCCGAATTGCCGCTGCAGATCACGATCGCGGCTTTTTTTTTTTTTTTTGGCTGCTTGGTGCGGCCAAAACCCTGGAGCCGGGCTTGACTGAGACCGCTGCCTGTCATGCTAACAAATATTGTCTCATTGTCTCCTGGTGCTGCCCAATTTGTTCCATCTGTTCTCTTTTGTCTTATACGTATGTAAACTCTTTGAGGGAAGGGACTGTCTTTTTGTTCTGTGTTTGAACAGAACTGAGCACAATAGGTTCCTGGGCCATGACTCCTAGGCACTATGACAATACAAATAAATACTAAATACATTATCCCCATTTTACAAAAGGGAAACTGAGAAGTGAAGTGACCTGCTCAAGGTCACACAGGAAGTCCTTAGCAGAGGGGGGCTGTACTTAGCTCTCTGGAGTCTCAATCCAGTGGCTCAACAACAAAACCATTCTCAGGCTTGGTTGCCATTGTGCCTCATTCCTGTTATAATCAGGTCAAAGGCTCAAAGGTAATTCAGTCTGAACCAGTTTTTCCAGCACTGCCAAATGAGGGAGTTTATCCGTGCCAACTGTGATGGTGTTCAGTACCTCCATCTGCTGGGAACTGGACCAAGATCGCCATACCTAGCCTACAGAAGTCAATGAACAGTCATCTTTGGATAACACTCTATTTAAGGATATTGGGCCTGATTCAGCCATGCATCACATCAGTTTTATGTCAGGTTAATATCCGTGAAATCACACAGATGCTGAGATCAATGGGGTTACAAATGGGGCAAAACTGAAGTAATGAAGAGGTAAGTCAGGCCCTTTATGCTCAACAATATGAAACTCAATATTCTCTATGGGTTCATAATGAAACCAGAGGAAAGTGGGTGATTTTGACTGAATTTTGATAGTTCATTTGACCCTGAACCTCAGAGGGCATGAACCCATACAAATCAAAATTTAAAACAATTTACACATGCATCCCTACAAACAAAACACTCTGACTTTCAGCAATGTAAAGTCACATTCATCTGACGTTTTTCCCTTGATGAATTTTTCACAGTATGTGCAACCAGATATGATGGTGGGGGATGAAGGGAATGGAAATTTGTCCCGAACAAGTCTGCTCATAGATAAAGCAAGTAAAAAATGGCAAAACAAAAACATGGCTGCATCCATCTATTTGCAGTTCTGCAAACTGGGCATGCAACTGCCCATGTTCAAGCTTGAATTCCTTTTGTAGATTGTTTTCTTTCTGAATTAGTGGTAAAATCTCCAGGCTCTCTGCAGTGAATTCATACATTTATTGATGTGCAGTCAAGTATGCCGTTCTTTGTAATACAGTCCTCGGGTATTGTTCCCTAATCAGTCATATAGGTGGTGAGTTAAAACAGAATACCTGTTAGTACTGAGTCAATGTTTCCCTTAAGAGTACGGCAGAACTACTGTATTACCTGTAGACTGATGGAATTACAAGGTCTATTTTATTCTTCTGAAATATAACCAGGTCCTGGCCTTAAAGCGGTGCAGTAAAAGAAGTGGAAGTGTTGGCACGACATACCATGCTCTCAGCCAATTTATGAACAATGAGTCTGTTTTAGAGTTTGTGTACTACTTATACCCATTGCCATAAATCTGGATCAGTGAAGGTTCTAGCTATCTGAATTGAGAGTGGTTATTGTATTTGGAAGAATTCCCATCCCCTTTTCACTGACAGATACTTTAACCTAACACTAGGCATGGAGTGATCAAAACATTGTCACACTCTAAGTTATTCCAATTTTCTATTGGCATGAAAACAATGTTCTTTACTTTATATAGTACTGCCCATCAAATGCTGCGAAAATGCTTTACAAACACGAATGCAGCTCACAACAGCCTTATGGAGGTAGGTATACCTCCCTATCACCACTGGATACATGGAGAAACAGAGGAACAAGATTTATCCAAGGTCACACAGGCACTCTGCAGCATAGCCCATAACAATGCAGAACTGCCAAGTCACAGTCCTCGTCCTTTTCCCCTAAGGATGTGTATGTGATGTTGTTATTTAATTCTTGCAACACTGCCAAGAGAATATTCATTAAAAACTGCTAAGAGACAAAGCAAAGATTGCATTGCTGAATGCTACTAGGGGCCGAGACCTCACAAACCCTTACTCACAGGAGTATGTTTTACTCACTCAAGGTTTCCCATTAAAGTCAATGGTACTTCTAATGTAAGCAGAGGGTTTGCCGGATCATACTCACATTGATCCGGAGAATGTAGGAAAGATTGAATACCCAATTATTTTAAGTTTGGATGCTTAATTCCACAGTCATGGTGCAAATCGACACTTAGGATCCTTAAAACCCCATATATGCCTGTGCTCTGATCTAAGCAGACATATGGAGGATGTGGGGCCAAGATTAAAAAAAAACTGCTTAAAAATAAATAACCAAGACATAAAACTTTGGGAAAAAAATATTTGGCAGTTATTAGGCTGTCAGCTTGTTGACCTAGAGACATCCTTCTAAGTGAAAGCAAAGAGGGCTAATTACCTGTTTCTGCAGGAATGCACCAGGGTATGGTTGAAAGCTACCACTAAAACCAGGACATCAAAAGGGTGGCCACATGAATCCTGACCCCTCCTCCTAGATATGAACATGGGAGAGGTAGCAGATAAGTGCACATCTTCAGAATCCTTTGGCATTTTCTCCCTAGAATATGGCTGTGTTTCCATATGAGGGTGGTTGAGGGAGCCTACGTTCTGAAGCAGTTCAACTGGTAGCTTGATGACCACATAGGTGATCAGCAGGAGAAGAGGGAAACTGGGACACCATTTTATTACTCTTTTGACACATTGTCTTTTTGTTGTTTGTCTGTATCAGTTTGTCTGTCTGTCTGTCTTTTGTACATTGTTAGCTCTTTGGAGCGAAGGCCACGTTCTGTTCTCTGTGCGTATAGTTCTGTGCGTTAGGCGTTACAAGAATACAAGTAACTTATTGATGCTACCAATAATATAATAAATTTGAAAGGTAATTCAAGAGGGAGCAGGGCCCAGGACAATCATCCCCATGACACTGTCTGGCCACCAGATGAGACACCTGTCAGCCAACAAATACGGAAGGTACACACTATCCCCTGCGGCTCTTACACTTAATTATGGTGGCATTGCTAGCAGTGTTTATTTTATTTAATTTGGCTTTGATTTAGTTTTCCCTCCTCCCATTTTCCTCTTCCAACTCCCAATCCACAATTAGCTTTCAAAATGGCTGCCAGCACTGCCTGTGCAAAAACATACATACTTTACATAAGTATTCTCCACACGTCCACTTTCCTGATGTTCTTCCAGGTAAGGATCTACTTGCTTAAATGTTATCAGAAAAGCCAATAAAAGGGGTTGCAAATATCTGCAGAATGATTTGCCAGTTTTAATTCCAGCATTTGTGATTTTTTGTCTGTATTCATCCAACACCTTAAGTAAACCGTGACCCCCATACTGTGAGTCAATGCATTTTGTGGTGATGCAATGTAATTTGAGAGCTCTGTATTGACAAGTATTATATGGAGGGATGGGTTAGATGTAGAGTTCCCTGACCTACCCAGATACATTGTTGGTAAATCCCAAATATCCACCTAACCCACTATTCCCCTCATCGAGTCTGTAAACTTGGACTAGAAAGCTGCAAGAACAGGCCACAAAGAAAGACAATGATTAAGCCTGGTGGATCATGACATCATAACAGCACTACATCGGCTCATCACTGGAGAAATGAAGGTGCCGTCTGTGGAAATTGCACAGCTATGGGGGCATGATGGAGGAGAAGTCTTTATCATCAGATTCTCAGGGTGGAGGACTATATGGCCCTGCTACATCAAGCTGGTATATTCATCAATCCTTCCTCCACAGCACAGGCCATGCTTGCAAGGCCCATAGGGCAACACACATATAACTGTGTATTGTAGGAATACTGATGACATTCTCCCCAGTGTTTAGAAATGATTTTACTAAAGGGATTGATAGACTCTGAACTGCACAGTACTGAGATAGTGACCTACTACAATAAGGTCCTAGGAATGAGACAACATATTCTGATTGATCAGGAAATGTTGCAATAGCTTGTTTTTCCTTATTGTCTTTTTCCAGCAGAATAAGTTTATGTGGATCCTGAATGCCAAAAAAAGATTGTTTGACTGTCCAAGAACTTTCATCAGTGCTCATCATGCAGTTAGGCTTCAAATTCCCAGAGACAGAGACGTGTTAGCTCATTTCAAGCACTTTATTATGATCTAATTGCCCCAGAACTTGCTAAATAGACTGTCTATCGATAGTGTTTATAATTAATTAATGGTAATATTGTTTGTGTGGTATTGATAGTTCTCTCCCATTTAACTTCATTTTTACTTCACTGTACACCAGTTATAACTTGTTAAAATAAATTAAAAGCAGGATTAGATTTCTTACCAAATATACATGGAGATGATATTATCCTTGGGAGGAAGGAGATACAGTGGTTGCAATTAAGGAGTCAGCATTTGTTGAGAGACCAGACAGTAGTATCAGAATAGGAGATTACTATAGTAACTGGCATCTATTGGCAAATATTTAGGTGTAGCCACTGCATGCAACAGATAATCTCTTACTGCAGTAGGAAGAATTGCCTAACTGGGTGTTGTATTCTTAAATGTTATGGTTAATGTGGGCCCAAGCCACAAAGTTCAGTTCCAGATCCAAGTTTCCTCCACATTTCTGTGGCATTTTGGTTCAGGGTCTAGTTTAAACCTAAATCTGATGACAGCACCGGAAATAGATGAAATGTAACAGGCCTCTTGCCACAATAAGGATACAAAGAAGGGTGGCAATAGTTGGAACACCCTTCTCAGCTGTAGGATAACAGGGCAAGGATCATCTCTTTGTGATGTATTTCTATAGTGCCTAGCACAATGGAGTCATGATCCAAGACTAGGTCTTCTATGCATTACTGCAATACTAATAATCTTAGCATGGGCTAATATTTAGATACTACCATGTGTTAGCTGGAACCAGATGCACATGTGACCATCCACAAAGAAAGACAAGCAACTGTGCCAAGCAAGAGCTGCTTCTGTACTAAATTTACATGTCTGTAGTGAACTGGTATTAACAATGAAAGCCTATCCCTTAGCTATAATGTAGTGCCAGTATTCACTGTAAACCAGCAGATAACACTCAGTAGTCACACTTTCGGTTGTGCACATAGTAAAACTTCTACAGATACAGGAAAAACCTTTCTGAGAAGCAAATGATGTGGGTGTTTGTTTCAGGGAACAGGTAACATGTTCAAGCTAAACGTGAGTAAATATATAAACCATAATGCAGACGATGAAACCCTAAATGGGACTCAACTGCAAATCCCTCGCGTCCTCTGCAGGGAAACCTCGGTATAAAAATAGGCACTAGAGCTAATGCATATTGAGATAAATATCCTCTGATCTTCAAACCAGGCTGCCTAGTGCAATGGGTTTGTTGGAATAAAGTGCAGAACAAGCATTAGGAGAAGATGGAAAAACATCCTTTTTCAACATTTTCTCTGAACCATCCTAGAGAGTATATGTTGGGAGGTTAGAAGAGATATCATGGATAGTTCGGGTTTCAGCATCATATTTTTCCTGTGGTTCACACACCAGCACAATAAAATGAGGCTGCAGACACTATCATACATTAGAATTCTCCTGCTCAGCTGAAAAACACAGCTCCCCTTCACACCAAAATATATGAGTGCTGTCTAGGCAACTGAAGCAAACATAATTGCCTACTCCAGTAATACTCAGGCTGGATTTCTGAGCTGTACATAGATAGTTGGTCCCCGCTGCACTGATTTTTCCTGTAAAAACTTTTTGGAACATGTGTTCCCCCCTTCCTCTATTTCTCTATCTTCCAGGGTTAGAAGAGAAAACACTGGAAATACTGTGGCCAAAAGAGCTAATGCAACACTTTGATGCATAAAAAGGGAAATCCTGAGTAGGAGTAAAGAGGCTATTTTACCTCTGTATTTGATACTGGTACGACCACTGCTGGAATTCTGTGTCCAGATCTGGTGTCCACAATTCAAGAAGGATGTTGATAAACTAGAGAGGGTTCAGAAAAGAGCCAGAAGAATGATTAAAGGATTAGAAAACATGCCTTATCGTGAGAGATTCAGAGAGCTCAATCTATTTAGCTTACAAAGAAAAGGTAGAGGGGTGACTTGGTTACAGTCTATTAGTACTTGCATGAGGAACAAATATTTAATAATGGGCTCTTCAATTTAACAGAGAAAGGTATAACATGATCTAAGAGCTGGAAGTTGGGCCTAGACAAATTTAGATTGGCAATAAGGCATAAATGTTTAACAGTGAATAATTAGCCATTGGAACAACTTCCCAAGGGTCATGGTGGATTATGTATCACTGACAATTTTAAAATCAAGACTGGATGTTTTTCTAAAAAGATATAATCTAGGAATTGTCTTGGAGGACGTCTATGGCGTGTGTTATGCAAGAGATCAGACTAAATTATTGCAATTGTCCCTTCTGGCCTTGGCATCTATTAAATTAGTCTTTTCTCATCTGGATCTAAATCACCAACAGACCAGTTGAGCTTGTATGATATACAGAGTAGAGGGTGATAGAAGCACCAGCCCAATCTCCTAGTCTCAAGGTCCAATGGAGGTGGCATGACCCTTACTTTAACATGACCAGACAGCAAATGTGAAAAATCGGGACAGGGTGTGGGGGGTAATAGGACCCTAGATAAGAAAAAGACCCAAAAATCAGGACTGTCCCTATAAAATCGGGAAATCTGGTCATGTTAACTTATTCATAGGCTTGCAGAGACTTAGTTGTTTAAGGCCAATACCCTATTATTTGACACATATGTAATCATGTCATTCTTTCTTTTCCATCTGAACTTACCCCAGATCTAGTGAGAATATGATCCTTTCAGCTCCTGCCTTAAATTTCCTTCATTGATTCTGGCCATTGTTTAGTGCTCCCCTTCCAGGGTACCAAAATCCTTCTGAACCAGCTATCTGGTTGGTGTCTACAACAATCCTGCACCACCTTTCCAGTGGCTAATAGAGGAACCCAGGCCCACCCACTACACTGGGTTCCAGCCTAGAAACCCTATAATGAGCAGCCAAAGTCTTCTCAGTCCCACTTCTTACTCCTATTTCCCTGGGCATCTTCCTACTCAGCCCTCTCAGGCTATCTTTCCCCACAGTTCCTCTGGGGCTGACCCTTTGTCCAGGGCTAAGATCCCAGAGCTCCCTCTTGGATTTTTTCCCCCCGCTTGGATTTTCTCCTTCCCATCTCTCTGCTCCCACAGAGTGACAGCAGACTCTCTCCTTGTAGCCTCCTTTTGCTCTCAATTTCCTGTCTTTATTATACTAATCAGCCTGCTCCTGGCCAGCTGGGCTTCATGATCAGTTAAGCCTGGCTCTTCCTCCAGATGCATGCAATAATTGGCCTGTCAGGCCCATATTAAGCCCTTCAGGGCCTGTGTGGGGTACGCACCCCATCACAGACCTACATGCAGAGAAGATTTAGGACAGAAGAGGGATCTTTCATCTAGCAAAGGCATAATGAGATGCAATGCTGGAAGCTGAAGGCAGACAAATTCAGACTAGAAATAAGGTGAACTCTTAATAGTGAGGGTAGGTATTGGAATAATTTACCTAGAGATGTGGTGGATTCTCCATTACCTAAAGTCTTCAGATCAAGACTAGATATCTTTCTAAGAGATATGCTTTATTGGTTGGGAAGAATATCCACAGTCAAAATGAATATTCTGCCAATGGTATTTTTCTTATTTCAAAATCTTTCACATGGATAGCAGTAAAGAAAGATTTTTAAGGCCTGGTCTACACTAAACCCCCAATTCGAATTAAGGTACGCAACTTCAGCTACGTGAATAAGTCGCCGTACCTTAGTTCGAACTTACCGCGGTCCAAACGCGGCAGGCAGGCTCCCCCGTCGACTCCACGTACTCCTCGCGCCGGAGCTGACGGGGAGCACTTCTGGGTTCGATTTATTGCATCCAGACAAGACGCGATAAATCGAACCCAGAAGTTCGATTGTCTGCCGTCGAACCAGCGCGTAAGTACAGACAAGCCCTAATTTATTTTGATATCAAAACTAACTTTAACTGGCTAACTGTCTCCTAGTGCCATTACTTTAAAGTTAAGCACTATGTTTCTCAACTTTCTAGAAAACCTGTTTTATACAGAAAGCTAACTTTAGAAGAAGCAGTGGCATCTGCTCAATTAGGAAACAAAAAAAATTAGGGCGGTCAAGCGATTAGAAAAATTAATCGCGATTAATTGCACTGTTAAATAATCATAGAATCAAAGAATCATAGAATATCAGAGTTGGAAGGGACCTCAAGAGGTCATCTAGTCCAACCCCCTGCTCAAAGCAGGACCAATTCCCAACTAAATCATCCCAGCCAGGGCTTTGTCAAGCCGGGCCTTAAAAACCTCCAAGGAAGGAGACTCCACCACCTCCCTAGGTAATGCATTCCAGTGTTTCACCACCATCCTAGTGAAATAGTTTTTCCTAATATCCAACCTGGACCTCCCCCACTGCAACTTGAGACCATTGCTCCTTGTTCTGTCATCTGCCACCACTGAGAACAGCCGAGCTGCATCCTCTTTGGAACCCCCCTTCAGGTAGTTGAAGGCTGCTATCAAATCCCCTCTCATTCTTCTCTTCTGGAGACTTAACAATCCCAGTTCCCTCGGCCTCTCCTCATAAGTCATGTGCTCCAGATCCCTAATCATTTTTGTTGCCCTCCGTTGGACTCTTTCCAATTTTTCCACATCCTTCTTGTAGTGTGGGACCCAAAACTGGACACAGTATTCCAGATGAGGCCTCACCAATGTCGAATAAAGGGGAACGATCACGTTCCTCGATCTGCTGGCAATGCCACTACTTATACAGCCCAAAATACCGTTAGCCTTCTTGGCAACAAGAGCACACTGTTGACTCATATCCAGCTTCTCATCCACTGTGACCCCTAGGTCCTTTTCTGCAGAACTGCTACCTAGCCATTCGGTCCCTAGTCTGTAGCAGTGCATGGGATTCTTCCATCCTAAGTGCAGGACTCTGCACTTGTCCTTGTTGAACCTCATCAGGTTTTTTTTGGCCCAATCCTCTAATTTGTCTAGGTCCCTCTGTATCCGATCCCTACCCTCTAGTGTATCTACCACGCCTCCTAGTTTAGTGTCATCTGCAAACTTGCTGAGAGTGCAGTCCACACCATCCTCCAGATCATTAATAAAGATATTAAACAAAACCGGCCCCAGGACCGACCCTTGGGGCACTCCGCTTGAAACCGGCTGCCAACTAGACATGGAGCCATTGATCACTACCCGTTGAGCCCGACGATCTAGCCAGCTTTCTATCCACCTTACAGTCCATTCATCCAGCCCATACTTCTTTAACTTGGCGGCAAGAATAATGTGGGAGACCGTATGAAAAGCTTTGCTAAAGTCAAGGAATCCACTGCTTTCCCCTCATCCACAGAGCCAGTTATCTCATCATAGAAGGCAATTAGGTTAGTTAGGCACGACTTCCCTTTCGTGAATCCATGCTGACTGTTCCTGATCACTTTCCTCTCCTCTAAATGTTTCATAATTGATTCCTTGAGGACCTGCTCCATGATTTTTCCAGGGACTGAGGTGAGGCTGACTGGCCTGTAGTTCCCCGGATCCTCCTTCTTCCCTTTTTTAAAGATGGGCACTACATTAGCCTTTTTCCAGTCATCTGGGACCTCCCCCGATCGCCATGAGTTTTCAAAAATAATCGCTAATGGCTCTGCAATCTCACCCGCCAACTCCTTTAGCACCCTCAGATGCAGCGCATCTGGCCCCATGGACTTGTGCACGTCCAGTTTTTCTAAATAGTCCCGAACCACTCCTTTCTCCACAGAGGGTTGGTCACCTTGGGTTCTATAGTTTACACATCAGAGTGTTGCTCTTTTAAGACTTCTGAAAGCATGCTCCACATCTCATCCCTCTCAGATTTTGGACGGCACTTCAGATTCTTAAATCTTGGGTCAAGTGCGGTAGCTATCTTTAGAAATCTCACATTTGTTCCATATTTGTGTTTTGTCATAATCATTCTCTCCCGTAAATGTAAACAAACTTGTTTGTCTTAGCAACTGGCTGAATGAGAAGTAGGACTGAGTGGACTTGTAGGCTCTAAAGTTCTACATTGTTTTGTTTTTTCATGGCAGTTATGTAACAAAAAATCTACATTTGTAACTTGCACTTTCATGATAAAGAGATTGCACTCTGGTACTTGTATGAGGTGAATTGAAAAATACTGTTTCCTTTATCATTTTTACAATGCAAATATTTCTAATCAATAATGATAATATAAAGTGAGCACTGTACACTTTGTATTCTATGCTGTAATTGAAATCAATATATTTGAAAATGTAGAAAAACATCCAATAATATTTAATACATTTCAATTGGTATTCTATTGTTTAACAATTATTTTTTTAGTTATGATTAATGTTCTGAGTTAATTGCGTGACTTAACTGCGATTAATATATATTTTTTCTAGCTCCAGCAGAATTTATTATGGGCTTGATGCAGGAAATAGCTAATGCTCCCAGGAAAACATAAGGCAGATGTCCAGTAGCCCAGAGGCCCTTTCACAAATATGGTTTCTTCCTAGTCATCAGATCTGCTTTTCCCCTGTATTCTCTTTTTATTTTAGTGACAAATATAAAAATCTAACCACTCTATATTCCCATTGCCCTGAATAACCAATATAGTTATAGCAGAGATATGGATTCTATTGTGGATTGCCTATCAGCAGAACTGCTAATCAAGTCACAGTTGCAGGCAAAACATCTGCAGTCAGTTACACCAATTAACACAGGCACAAATAAGGGTAGAATTCAATTGGTGTAAACTTTATCATTGGTGATGATGCACCAACCAGAGAGGACAACATTTTAATTTGCAGAACCCACATTGAGTTTGCAGGGAGGGTTGTAGTCAACTGAACAAATCTGATCTGGAGTCATTAAGACTTAATGAATGACCCCATGATGTTATTCCTATGGAGATGATTTTCAAAACAGAGTCACTCTTTGAAGAGTCCCTGACTTGGTGAAACTTTCTTCTACTGAAGCTATTGCCCCATGATGGAAGGTGCAGATGAGGCTAGACAGCTGATGGTTGGACATGAAAGAGGACGGCATACCCTCCTGTTTTATTCACACAAAACTATTTGAATAATCATTGTAATTAGCTTCTTTATGTGCCTGCTGTGAGGTTACCCATGTCTATGAAAACTCATGTGAATCTAACTAAAACTGAAAAATTTGACATCCGTACTTTAACATATTTCCCCTGAATTTACACCGCGATGGGTAGTCAACTCCAAAGAAGTCACGCTAAGTCCATGCTAAGAGCGTAACATAGTCCCATAGACATGGGAAAGTTCTCCATATACCTAATTCTAAATACTACAGTAGTTGTTTGGAAGCCAACAATGAGGTCAACCGCTGATGTTACAATGCTAGCATAACAAAGCCTTCTCTCATAAATAATGAGAATTCACATACAATAGTCACTTTAGACAAAAGTTAAGGGTTCAGAGTTATGGAAATCTACAGTAATGAACCAAACCTCCAACAGTGAGGCTCCATTTCAAAATTATATAATTTGGTCCTATTATTACAGTTACCTATAGAAGGTTTGAGCCTTAACTATGAATGTTGAATCCTTTGGTTAATTTTGTGTAACATCAACATTGCTGTAATACAATCCAAAACATAAATATATGTAATTCCACATCTATTCCAATTGTGTATTTATTTTATTTAAATACACACACACTTTCAATCCCAGTGAGCAAACATTAAGCAGAGACACTGCTACAGTAAAGTTGTGTATCACAACAAATTAAATTAGAGAATATTTAAAAAATAAACAATACAGAAAATTTGAGGCGTCAGTTTTGGTCATTGGGGGTAACATACAGAGTATAGGGGGGATGTTAGTGTTTTGGGGTTGGGCAGCACACATACTATATACAGACTGCAATGTCCCCAATGCGGGGGGGTAACCAGCGGGCAGGATCAGGAAACAGCTTGCAGCAGCATAGGACCTGGGGCAAGGTTTCGGTGACGTACCCGCACTTCCTGCAGCATTTGTCCCGGTTCCTGTGGCAGATGGCACCGTTGAGCGGGACGCAATTCAGCCAGGCGCGGTGTATGAACCGCCAGTTGGCGAACCAGGTGAAGCTGCCCGTGGGGAGGAAGTGGTTGCTGGAGTCCCACTTGCTGGTTACTTCGAAGGCCTTACCCTGGTCCGTTTTTTTCTTCAGGGTGTCCACGTAGAACCAGATCAAGACAGAAAGCAAAACTGTTGAATCTCAATTTTTAAATCACCCTAATAAAATAAAACTATTATTACCAGAATAGCAGTGCCTGAATTTTACTGTACATATTGTGAGAGACAGGCCCGGCTCTGGCTTTTTTGCTGCCCTAGGCAAAAAAGCCACCTGCCACCCCCCCACACACCCCTCCAGCGCGGCAGGGGAGAGCGCCGAGCCCGGCCACGGGCCCGCAATCCCCAACCAGCCAGAGCACCGGGAGCAGGGTGGAGAGCCTGGCCGGGGTGCTCCGCTCTCCCTGGTGGCCAGAGTGCCAGGGGGAGGGCGGAGAGCCCCCGGCGGCCAGAGCGCCGGGAGGAGGGTGGAGAGCCCCAGGTGGCCAGAGCGCTGGGGGGAGGGCAGCGAGCCCGTCGCGGCTCTCCGCTCTCCCCGGCGGCCGGAGTGCCGCAGGGAGGGCGGCGAGCCTGCTGCAGCTCCGCTCTCCCCGGCAGCCAGAGCGCTGGGGGGAGGGCGGCGAGCCCGCCGCGGCTCTCCGCTCTCCCTGACCGGCCGGAGTGCCGCAGGGAGGGCGGCGAGCCCAGTCGCGGCCCCGCTCTCGGGCCGAAGCCCCCTGCCGCGCCGCCCCCCTCCAGGTGCCGCCCCAAACCCATGCTTGGTGGGCTGGTGCCTGGAGCCGGCCCTGGTAAGAGAAATCTCACATTGCTGGGTTAGATTGAAACTGTCAATCCAGAATTTGGACTGGATTAGATCAAGCCCTGTGTACTGCTGCTGATAGCATGTGCTCATATTTCACTATTCTATTTATTTCAATACAGAGTATTATCTGCTACACAGCAACTCAATATAGTATTTTTCAGTACTCATGAAGGCAGTTCTTACATATAGGCCATTGATGTTTATATCTGGGCTGCTGGCCAGGAGCTAGGTGTAGATGGGTTGAACAATGACTTTGGATTATGGAATATTTATTGGTTGTCTATTTTATCTCTTTCATACCACAGACAGAAGCTTTCATCTGTTACATAGTACAATACTGTTTTCTTCACTAGAGGATTACTTCCTTAGCAGTTTTTTCCTCACTCACCCTGGCATTTCGGGTTTTGAATTTTTTTAAATGTACAAATACACCTATTTGCTAATAGAATACAAATATTGCTGTGTATTCTTGACATCCCATGCTCTACTAATATTGTAAGAATATTTGACTGCATTTAAGTGTCAGGATGAAGTTACCTCACATAATCTCGCCTTGCTGCGAGTGTTGCCAACTTCTCTTTTGTCTGCATAATTCTCTCTTGCAAAGATCCTTTTGCAAACTAGTGTTCTTAAGAATACCACAGACAAAAACAGCTCACCTACTGCATTATGAATAATTGAAGCTGGCGGTGGGTGAATAGCAAGGGAAGTGAGAAGCTAAAAAGAAAAGGAGTGAAGTAATGTAACTACAGCGAAGTAGTGTAAAAGTTCATAGCTGAAATGCAGAATAATGAGTTAAAAATAACTAAAATACATATTATTCATTTTTAACTGAGCTACATTCTTGCTAAAGGTGTGAGATTGACAGATCTGAAGACGTTAGATCCTCCATGAATAGCACGGTACAAGCAGGACAAATATAAGTTTCGTCCCAGCATTGTGACTCAGCTCTGTTTTAGAGACATCTCTGTTATGGGGAAGTGTGCAGTTATTTTTCTATGCCCATTCAGTCCTTTACCTGGTTGTAGTTCTGATCCATTAGAAACTCATATGTAAACACCAGATCATTTCACATACAGTAGGCCAAGCAGGATTCATATTACAATCACCAATGGTTAGTCCCTTCTCTCGGTAGTAGTTTGAAACTAGCCCGTTTACAGTTATATGGTTCTGTGGTGAATTCCCTGGCTAACTGGGAATTGTGGATATACAAAAAAGGTCCAATTTAAAAAAAAAATCAAACAAAGTAAAACAAAAGTCCTCCCCAACCCTGATAATCGTTTAATCAAAACCAGGACGAGTACTTAGTAAAATTGTATATTTAACTCAAATTGTTGTTGTTTTGTATAATGTCATCAATATTTTCAAAGTCTGAAATTTTGTTCCGATGAAATTAAATGTCTCCTAACATTTACCAAAAAAATGGTAGTTTTCATGTTTCAAAGAAAAATTGGTCACAATGTGAAAAATTCACAAAAAAGTTACATGGGTGGGTTAAGAAATGGCCTTGAAACCTATTGCAAATATTTTTCCACTGGATTTTGTGGCAGTGTTCTGCATTTGTAGACATAATTCCTGAACCTTAAGTAGGTTACACTGCATATTATTATTTATTTTCACAGTTCCCAAAAGAATGAAAGAGAGGGTTTTAGCACCTGCGGGAGAAAAACCTGCTATATATCTGCAACTCAAACAGAGTAGTCTCAAAGACAGAATGATGGAGAAAACAAAATTAAGAGAAGGTTCATTCATGTTTCCAGGATTGTAAATAGACATGATCCTTGGAATGAATCCATTGATCAATATCTTATCCTTGGGATTCACAGAATCATGGCCAAAATGCTACCATCATGATACTGTTGATACTTAGTAGTTATTCCTAGGGTTCTGGTAACTCTGCATTTGAAAGCACAACCTAAAACATTTTAACAAGGTCTGATTTTAAAAGGGTGAGTCCTTTACACTTGCTGAAAATCAAGTCCCTCTTCATGGCACCTTAATATCTCAAGTTGGCCAACCAAACATTGAAGCACTGGGAAAAAAAATCACTGCTCATTTTTTTTGACAATTTAATCATCTGTGTTTCAAACTCTTCAGGCAGCATTGTATATAGCCCACTTAGTTTTTAGTTTAGAATTTAAAAAGCCATTCTCATAGCAGAGTCTCTGATCTCAGTTGTGTACACGGTAGTAAGCCGGTTGCTCAAATCATAAATATCAGAGAAGTTAAAAATGGAAAACACCCACAAGTATTGATAATCTAGTCCATCCCTCGTGACAATACAGGATTGCCCTCTAATATAATCTACATTTCTTTGTCCAGCCCAGTTTTCAATTACTCAGAAAACTGTCCCCAACTGATATTTGGCTTACATTTTTCTCTCCTGAGTTTTATCCCGTTATTCATAGTCACACCCTGGGGCTGTACCCACTTGACACAGCAATGTTTAGACCCCTTAACACATTCTTCTTTTTAAATCCTCCTATCTCTTTCCACGAAGAAACAACAAAAAAAGAAACTCTGGTCCTCAAAGTAGTTTTGCACCAAAGAACCACCAATTAATAGATGTATAAGAAAAATGTCTTAATTATTTGTGTAGTAATGCACCTAGCACAGCATCAGTGGCTTGCAAACTAGTGAGACATTTTTTCTTTCTATGGGCTAGTCTACACTACCCGCCCAGATCGGCGGGTAGAAATCGATCTCCCGGGGATCGATTTATCACGTCTCATCTAAACGGATAAATCGATCCCCGAATCGACGCACATACTCCCACCTCGTCAGGAGGAGTAAGCGCTGTCGACGGGGGAGCCGTGACGGTCAATTTGCCGCCGTCCTCACAGCGGGGTAAATCGAAATCCCCCCCCCCCCGGGTAGACCTAGCCTAAATCTAAACCTGAGTGGCCTTTGTATCTTCATTTGAATTACAAAGTGAGCAACATTCTTTCAGTGGGAGACCCTGTAACTTTTGATTATTTGTTAACATTAATAAATGGCATTATTATCAATTGTTTTTTTCTCATTTTCTTTGCTTTATCTGTTTTATTTCTTCCATCTGTTTTGGTTTGGGATGAAAACCATTTAATAATGCAAATTAATTCTATATTTACATTGTCACATTTACCATGTGATTTTTTAATCCAAGAATTCAATATATCCTACAATTTCCAAATGCAGAAATTATATTTGTGTATGTAAATAGGTATTAATTGTGATTAAATTCATGAGCCAAAATAACAATAAGAGATTAGTTGACACTAACAGGGCTGGACAGCAAGAATCTCTGATGCTTTCCATCCTTCTGTAACCTTGATCACTCAGCTAAATTGAGCACATGTCCAAGACATACCCTCTACATTTTTCAAGCTGGGTGATTAATAAGGAATAGGAGAGCTAACTACCAGTAATTCATTAAAAATAAGAACCGAACTCATGCTTGCCCAAATAACACAAATTAAAACCAAATTTTCAGCATCGGAATTGATTTCGATAAGGACTTCTTGTCTCTCCCTAACCAACCCCATTTCTTTGCTGATATCCTGCACAATCCATTGTAGGAGTCTCAGGCCTAGAAAACACAGATTAGGTGACTCAACAGATTAGGTTGCATCAAATCCCATTGTTCTTAGGGTCTGATTTAAAAAATACCAGGCATCCAAACACCAGTTGAAATTAATCAGATTTGTGAGCTCACAGCACTTTTGAAAACTAGGTCCTTACCCTTTGAGACTACTCCAGACGCAATAGCATGTGATGCAATGTTGTATTTCCATTCACCAAAGAACTAGGTATGTACTTTCAGTCTGACAAGACTTATTTTAGATTATGGAAAACAACAAGGAAAGTACCAAGGAAAGTCTGCATGAGAGAGTAGAGTATGTCTACTCTGTCTGCAACATTTCTTGAAAATAAAATGGCTACACAACTCTACAGGGAGAGAGAAATTCAGACTAGCAATAAGGTACGTGTTTTTAACATAGAGAGTAATTAACCATTGGAACGACTTACCTAGGGGTGTAATGGAGTCTCTGTCACGTGAAGTCTTTAAATCAAGAATGGAGATCTCTCTAAGGGTATGCCTACACTTGGAGGTGTGGCTGCAATTCTCTGCTTGGAGATACATACTTGTGCTCGCTCTTATTGAACTAGCCCACTTAAAATAGTGTCATAGTTGCAGTAGCATGGGCAGCAGAGAGCGGTAGGAGGGGCAAGCTGCACCTAATACAAACCCCCTTGAGCCCTGTGTGTACATCCCCAGGCAGCTAGCCTAAGCAGCTACCCGTGCTATCGCAGCTACACTAGTATTTTGAATGCAGAAACTCAATCAGCGCTAGCATGAATATGTTTCCTCGAGCTGTTCTCCAGCTCCAAGTGTAGACATACCCTGTAAGATAGGCTCTAGCTCAACCAGAAGTTATGGGCTTGGGGACTGAATCACTGGGTGATGTTCTTTGGCTAGTGTTATGCAGTCGATCGGACTAGATGATCACAATGGTCCCTTCTGGGCTTAAAACTATGACATTTTAGAATTTAAAGGAGCAACACTGTAGCCTATAGGAATAACTATTTGCTAGGTAAGGCACAGGTATAAGTTAAGGCAGTAATGCAATAAGTCTAAAGGCCTTAAAGCTTTTAAGACAATAGCTTAGCCAAACTTATTGAGGCTTAAAGGCTAACCAAGAGTAACCCTAGATCATAAGATATCGTGAGATAAAATTTTGTTATACACTAGTATGACTAAACTACTGATAGGTAACAGCAAAATCCCAGTTGATGCTAGCTTTGGGTATTCTACAATAGGAACATCAGCAGATGTTCAATCATAAGAATTCTACAGTAACCTATTGACCAAGCTAATAAGCTTGAGATAGATGATATGATAATCTATGAGAGGATCGCACCCCAACATTATTAGGGTGAGGAAGTTCGGATATGGATAGAGGAGGCCAAACATCCTTATGAATATTCACATGGTGGCCATATAACCCTATAAAAGGGCTGACCACTGGGATTCTCCTGGCATGCCAGAGATAGGACCACTCATGGATCACTTGTCTCACCAGTTCTACATTTCCGCAGAGAATGGTGTATATATATTGTGATGGGGCAAGGCCAGATGGCTACAGTAAAGTAGTGAGAAACAGGTATGTTAGCCCCAGGCTAAACAAATCCCTGGTACCATGGTAACCAAATGGCAGTTGTTCCAGGTTAATCAAGACACCTGGGGCCAATTAAGATCCTTCTAGAAGTGGAGATAGCTAGATTGATTGGGACACCTGAAGCCAATCAAGGACTGGCTGGAACTAGTTAAAAGCCTCCCAGTTAGTCAGTGCATTGTGGATGTCAGGAGCTATAGGAGGGAGCTGTGCTGTTGGAGGAATGAATCAGTACGAATCCATACCAGGTGCAAGGAAGGAGGCCCTGATGTAATTGTGAAGAAGATATTGAGTGGGGGGCTGCTGTGGGGAAGTAGCCCAGGGAATTGTACACGTCCTATTTCCAAAAAGTCAGCTTCCATAGCTGCTAATTTTAGGGTCCCTGGGCTGGAGCCCAGAGTAGAGGGTGGGCCCGGGCTCCCCACCTCCCCTCCCTGATTAATCACTGATACTGGGAGACAACAGAGACTGTGCGAGGGAGGGTTGCTTCTCCTCACCTCCCTTGCTGGCTTATGATGAAAATGGCTCAGTAGACTGTGACCCTTGCCTCTAGAGAGAGAAGGGCTACGTGGAGGATCACAGTGAGCCTCTGAGGCTAGAAAAATCCATCAGGAAATGCAGGACCCATGGAGTCAAGGACAGAACTTTGTCACAATATGAATACTCTAATGCCAGACATTTTGATCATCCTGTATTACTACTGGGTTGGAGTGTTTGTAATATTTTTATTAGTACAATTAACAAAATCACAAATCAGAAGACCTTTCCTAAGCATGAGTGTCACTCCTGTGAAAACCAGGGTACTTATCCTAGTGAAAACTGTAATAATTCTGGGTCTGATCTTGATGCAGAACCCTGCCAGATCATAGAATATTAATTGGGAATTCTAATTAATCCACAATCAATAGATCAGACAATACACACACACACACACAAAGCATCACATGTCAGGCTTGCTTGTTTGACCATGCCTTCACTATTATAAACACATATTTAATAAAAGTGAATTAAAGTCAAATAATTTTGTTGAGAGATTTTCACGCAACTTTGCCCCTGGGGAAAGGAGGGTAGGAAAAGAACCACAGACAGGCCAGATGCTAATCCTGTCACTGAATGCATTTCAGAGACCCTGGTGGTGGGTGTGGTATAGACTACACAAGATTCACCAATGTGCTACAACTGGTTTATGCCTCTCTGGTGATACAGAGCAATTATAAACCTGGAGCCGCTTTATATCATTCAAACAGCTAAATTATACTTGTGAACCTGGCCCATACTGCAATGTTTCCTGTGAGGTCAGGGATATTCCTAATTACATTTCAGATAGAGAAGGTAGCTGTTGAGGTTAAAAGAAATAGGCCGGGGGAGGTGTTTTAAGCATTTTCTACAAAACCTCTGTTTTAGTCACAGATAACAGCTCTTCTTCCTCTTATCTTTAACCTTTCTTTTTTTAACTTTAATGAGGTTTGTTTGACACGTAAAAATATCTAATGACAACAGTACATGTAACCTTGGAATATAAACCTCATAATATTCAGTACTTTGTCACATCTCTTGGTGATATTTGGATTGAAGACAATATAATTAAAGAGATTGCAATGGTTAAGGAAGTTTGCCATCTGTAAAATCAGAGACTAGTCCAACTAATCAGTTCTGTAAGTTAATTGTATTTTGAAAAGAACTAAAATAAGAATGTCTAAAGTAGAGTAAGTTCAGACTTAATCAGACTAACATTAATTCTGATCAATTTACCTAATAATTTAGGACTTGTTCACAACAAATGGCATGTATGCTAAGAAATGTGTGATTTCAGCATGTTTTACATGAAACCTGTAGATTTCAGCCCTGTGTTAGAAAAATCACATTGTTCACAGTCCTTGCATGATCCAGGCTGGCCTGAGAGCTAGGTGCTGGTTATAGCATTGTTCTTAGTGGACCATTCAGATATAGCCCATATAAAGGGGTGTACAGTAACTCCTTACTTAATATCATCCCAGTTAATGTTGTTTCATTGCTGATTTATTAGAGAACATGCTTGTTTAAAGTTGCACAATGCTCCCTTATAACATTGTTTGGCAGCCACCTGCTTTGTCCACTGCTTGCAGGAAAAGCAGCCTGTTGGAGCTAGCTGCTGGGCATTTGGAACCAGGGTGACCAGAAGTCCCCCTATCAGCTCCCCTAAGTTCCCTGTGCGGCAGCCGCCCAGCAGGCTATCAATTTCCAGGCAGTTCAGTTGTCCCTTCCCCCACTGCCGTGTGCTGCTCCTGCCCTCTGCCTTGGAACTGCTCCCGGGAGCCTCCTGCTTGCTGTGCAGGGGGTGGGGGGGAGGAGGGGTGCTAATGTCACGGTGTCCCCCTCCCCCCACTTCTGTACCCCATTTCCACGGGGTGGGGTGGGGAACACAACAGGGCTCAGGACAGAGGGAGCTTGCTGGCAGCAGCTGCTGTCTCAACTTGCTGATCTAATTAAAAAGGCAGTGTACTTAGAGTTGGGTCAGCGTACTTAAAGGGGCAATGTGCGTCTCTCTCTCTCTCTCTCTAACACACACAGGGTGTGTGTCTCTGTCTCTGTCTCTCTCTCTCTCTCACACACACACACATTGTGTGTCTCTGTCTCTCTCTGCCATGCTATGTCTCCTCCCTCCATTTGTGCTGCCTTGTAGAGTGTGAGGTTATATTAACAACGTATTAACCCTTGAGAGCTTAGCCGAGTGCTAGTTCATCATTTAGCAGTAAGGCATTCCCTGGGAAATATCCCAGCCTCTGACTCCATCACCTCAACCAAGCTTCACAATCATCATTCCTGTGTACAGTATTACATTGTTTGTTTAAAACGTAATCTGTGCATGTGTCTGTCTAGCTATCTATCTAGTCTTTTGTCTGGCAAAAAAAATGTCCCTGGAACCTACCCCCCCCCCTCTTTACATTAATTCTTATGGGGAAATTTGATTCACTTAACATTGTTTCACTTAAAGTAGCATTTTTCAGGAACATAACTACAATGTTAAGCAAGGAGTTACTATATATGACTGTGCAGCCCCATGAGCAAGGCAGGGAAGTAATCATACTTGCGAAAGCAATAATCTGCTGCTTGCTCTTACCTGGAGAAAATTACTATCCTAGCCCTGGCAGGGGTGCTGGAACAATTTGTATAGTGGGGGTGCTGAGAGCCACTGAACCAAACTGTAAACTCTCTATATTATGGAAACCACTTCAAACCAGGGGGTGCAGTAGCACCCCAGCATCTCTAGCTCCAGCACCTATGAGCCCTGGGCCAGCTTAGATGCAGTGGTCGTGTGGGGAGGATGCCATAACCCCCAACACACTGACTATTCTGCACCTGTTCTCCAGGTGCAATCTCCAACAAGGTTACACAGGTATGTGGAGAACAGTCCATGTAGACCCTGCTACCACACACTAAGAGTTCCCTAGTGCACACTGACCTACTCCCATTTTAAAGCAAAGTAAATCAAAGTGTTCGCAGGAACTTTTAATGTGTGGTAGCAGGGTCCAAATGGACAGTTAGTGTGTGACATGCAAATTTACACCCCAGCTTGGTGCACACTAACCAATCATCTAGACAAGCCCTTGCTTTCAGGAAGTGCTAGATGAGAGAGGACAGTAGAAGTGGAAGCAAGAATGAAGCTTGACCATTGAAATGCCTTGTCTCTCTCTTTCTCTACTTGAATACTGTACAAGGAGTGTCACAAACCTGATGAGAGATGCTATTATCATGAGGTCTCAAGTTTTGCATCTTCAGACATCACCACCACCAACTCCGCCATGGTGATCTGCACCTGTAGAGAATCTTCTAACCAAGGGCTGCAAAATGCTTTATGAACATTAAATGAGCCTCACAATACTCCTGCAAGATATGAACGTATTATCCCTCTTACAATTATCTTCTGGAGAACCTGTCTTTTGGCGAAACACAAAACAGGTATAATCTATTTAGTTTTATCCAAGAGAAGGTTCAGAGTTGACTTGATCACATTCTAAGTATGTTCCTACATTGAACAAAGATTTGACAATAGTGAGGTCTTTAATCTAGCAGAGAAGAGTCAATGGCTGGGAGATAATGGCAGAGAAACTCAGGCTAGAAATAAGGGGCACATTTTTAAAAGTGAGGGCAAATTAACCATTGGAACAATTTGCCTAGCGATATGGTGTCCTCTCCATCACCTGAAGTCTTCAGATCAAGATTAGATGTCTTCCCAAAAGATATGGTCTAGCTCAGGGATCGGAAACCTTTGGCGCACACAGCCCATCAGGGAAATCTGCTGGTGGGCCGGGACAGTTTGTTTACCTGCAGCGTCCGCAGGTGCAGCTAATCGCAGCTCCCACTGGCCACCGTTCACCATTCCAGGCCAACGGGGGCTGCAGGAAGTGGCAGCCAGCACATCCCACAGCCCACACGGCTTCCTGCAGCCCCCATTGGCCTGGAATGGTGAACCGTGGCCAGTGGGAGCTACAATTGACTGAACCTATGGACATTGCAAGTAAACAAACCATCCCGACCCGCCAGCGGATTTCCCTGATGGTCTGCATGCCAAAGGCTTCCTATCCCTGGTCTAGCTCAATCAGATGTTATAATGGGCTTGATGCAGGAATCATTTGGTGAAATTCGACGGCCTGTATTAGGCAGGCAAGCAGACTAGATGACCATAACAATCCCTTCTGGGTTTAAAAATCTATTAATTATACCGATATAAATATAGATATATAAAGGAATAAAGCTGAGTGACCTGGCCAAGATCACACCAGACTCCAGAAAATCTGGAAACAGCTCCTCATTAGATGGGGATTTAATTGCAAACTCATGCTGAGATGCCCATCAGCTAATACATTGCAGTTGCAAAATGCTATTTGCCTAAGTGGTGGCTGCATGGAAAATCTGTGCCGTGGTCTCCTTGCTGCCTTACCCTTGTGAAGATATAAAAAAGTCTTTGAATAAACATCCAGATTTCTGACTGCTTATCCGAACTGAATCAGCATGCTGAACCTTTGGATGTTTTCCCGTCCCTAACTATGATTAATGGTACCGGTGAACCTCAAGAGGTTTGTTGGGATAAGCATGCAAAAGTATATTTGTATCTTAGCTGAACTTATCCAAACCTCTCTCTTTCAGAAACTGGGCTGGAAATAGAATGATAAACAAGTTCTTTCATGAGATTTACAGATTCAATTTCCTAATGTATTTTGGTTTGTGCCATTTAATTCAGTTTTCCTATTTAATATTTTAAATGTACATTTTCATTAAATCCCCATCTAAGTCTGCAGTTCCTTTATGCAGTACTCCCCTCCTGATATACACTTGAATCCGAATGTATTTGCACATGGATAGCATATCCCCAGATATTGCCAACAGATGTATAGTTTAAAGCTGCATAAAAGACCATTCAAAGTCTCACCTGGGGTACAATATGTTTCTACTTTGCTTTTATTCTGCCTAGTCAGTACAAGAGAAATTAAAATTGACAGAAACAATTTCTAGAGAGAGAAATGAGGAACCAACAGGGGGCTGTTCTATTTCCAAGCATGGAAAGTTGTGTGGCCACATCATTGCTCTTTTCAGGTCTCTCAGCTGGCTGCCCATTCTTTTCAGCCTGCCTCAAGACTCCATCTCTCTCACCATTTCCTCGACTCACCTAGTATTTATTGACCCCCTCCCTATCTCTCCACACAATATATCACAGTTTTTGGTGAGGGAGCCACCTCCTGGTTGAGCCTTCTCCTATCCTCCCCTCTGTGGGTACTTTGGAACAGCCTTCCTGTATCTCTCTGCTTTGTCAATTCTCCTCATTTTAAGTCCCAGCTGAAAATATTTCCTCCACCAGCATATACTCCAAGCATACCCTTCCACCCCCCCTTCCCACTAGTCTGCTATTACTCTGAAGAGGATTTGGGGATGCAGTTCATACTAGAGAGGGTTGTGACATCCCATTACAGAAATAAAGTTGAATCACAATTGTCAAGGTTCCTTCCTTCTTTCCTCTGAACTTTAGGGTACAGATGTAGGGACCTGCATGAAAACCTCTAAGCTTCTCTACCAGCTTAGATCTGCTTTTGCTGCCACCACTCCCAATGTGCTAACTCCCTTCCCTGGGTAACCTTGAGAGACTCCTCCACCAATTCCCTGGTGAACACTGATCCAAAACTCCTTGGATCTTAAAACAAGGAGGAATTAATCATTTCCCCCCCTTCCCCTTCCCCCCACCAATTCCTGGTGAGTCCAGATCAATCCCCTTGGATCTTAGAACAAGGAAAAATCAATCACGTTCTTAAAAAGAAGGCTTTTAATTAAAGAAAGAAAGGTAAAAATCATCTCTTTAAAATCAGGATGGAAAATAACTTTAGAGGGTAATCAAACTTAAAGAGTCCAGAGGAACCCCCTCTAGCCTTAGGTTCAAAGTTACAGCAAACAGAGATAAACACTCTAGCAAAATGTACATTTACAAGTTGAGAAAACAAAGATAAAACTAACACACCTTGCCTGGCTGTTACTTACAAGTTTGAAATATGAGAGACTTGTTCAGAAAGATTTGGAGAGCCTGGATTGATATCTAGTCCCTCTTAGTCCCAAGAATGAACAACCCCCAAACAAAGAGCACAAACAAAAGCCTTCCCCCCCCAAGATTTTAAAGTATCTTGTCCCCTTATTGGTCCTTTGGGTCAGGTGTCAGCCAGGTTACCTGAACTTCTTAACCCTTTACAGGTAAAAGGACTTTGGAGTCTCTGGCCAGGAGGGATTCCACAGTATTGTACACAGGAGGGCTGTAACTTTTCCCTTTATAGTTATGACAACAATAAATATGAATTGGGATCTTGGAGACCTGGATTCTATTCACAGCTCTGCTACTCACCTGCTGTGTAGTCCTGGGCAAGTCAGTTTCATAGTGTTCAGATTTTAAGGCCAAAAGGGACTGTTATATCATCTGGTCTGATCTTCTGTATATCACTGGACATTAATTTTCATGTGGCTACCCTTGTATTGAGCCCAATAGTTTAAGTTTGGCTAAGATATAACTTCCAGAAAGGCATCTAATCTCAACCCGAAAACATCAAGAGATGGAGAATCCATCACTTCCTTTGTTACTTTGTTCAAAAACGTTAAATCAACCTCTCTGTTAAAATATCATGCCTTACTTCCAGTTTGAATTTGTCTCGCTTCAGCTTCCAGGCATTGGTTCTTGTCATGTATTTTTCTACTAAATTAAAGAGCCCTTTAGTCCCTGGTATTATCTCCCTGTGAAAGCACTTACACACTATAATCTAGTTTACGAAAAAGAAGATTGAGAGGTGACTAAATGGACTGAGCTGTTTAAATCTCTTGTTGTAAGGCATTTTCTCCAGTCATCAAATCATTATTGTGGCTCTTTTCTGCACTCTCTCCAGTTTTTGAACATCCTTTCTAAATGAGGACACCAGAACTGTATACAGTATTCCCCTACTAGTCTCACTAATGCAGAGGTAAAATCACCTCCCTGCTCCTGCTCACTCCCCCGTGTCAATAAAGGTGTATACATTCACCCTTATTGACACAGCATCGCACTGAGCGCTCTGGTTGAGCTCCTTATCCACTATAAACCATAAATCCTTTTCAGAGTCACTGCTTTCCAAGATACAATCCCCCATGCCAAGGGGCTGGCCTGCATATCTTGTTCCAAAATAGTTGTATTAAAACACATTTTGTTGTAATGGGCCTGAATACCAAGCAATAAGGATCACTCTGTATAACGACCTTGACTCATCATTATTTGCCCATCCACCATCCATCTGCAAATTTTACTAGCAGTGATTTTATAATTACTTCCAGAACAGAGATGAAAATATTGCACAGCATTGGGCCTAGTACCAACACCTATGAAATTCCACTAGAAACACCCCTCTGTATTATGATCAGTGGAACTGGAGTCCGAAGGCCAATGTTCCCTGGATGGGACACCAGTGGAAAGGGACAGGGTGGGGAATTAGGCTGCAAGCAACTCCGCCATGTGGGCAGGGTTTAGTGACACGTCCCTTGTTCAATTTAACCTGCATTCAGTTTCACTCTGTAAATGAAACTTGGTGGCAGAGTTTGAAGTGCTGAGTTCTCTGAAATGCAGCAGCTGGCAGCGTGAGCCCTGGAACTCTAAGATCCCCCAGAACCCTAGATTTTGCAGACACAAAACCAGTGATGGGCACAGTGGAAGGAGGAGTTTGAGCTGTCCATAGACCTTGCCATGCAGGAGGATGACAACATCAGGAAAGTAAAATTGTTACTTAATCTTATTGGGGGATGAGGCAGAGAGATCTGCTCCACTCTGAAGCTAATTGCTGCCTCAAGCCTCACAGCAGTCCTCAGAACCCTGGGGACCTATTGCTCCCCAAAGCAGAAAAAAAATCTGTGGAGCAGCATAGGTTTTTCACTAGGTACCAATCCAAAGGCAAGGGGGTAGACCCCTACGTTACTGCCTTATGCACACTGGCTACTACATGGAATTTTGCACATTTGATAGACTCCCTGATTCAAGTCAGTATAGTCTGTAGCACCTGGGATCACCACCTGCAGAAACAGCTTCTCCAGGAAGGTGATCTTAGACAGATGTTTAGACATGGGAAGTGGAGCAGAAGCCTCAAGAGAAAGGATGAAAGCCCAAGAAGGTACACCTTCAGAAGTGAAACAACAGTGAAGCAGAGGAGGTAGCCAGGGTTCCATACCTATAGTGTGATGCATTGACTGTGGGCAACACCAGGAGCAAGTAGAGGAGAAAGTCCCTGCACTAAGGTAGCATTGCAAGGAATGTGGCAAGTTAAATAATTTGATCAGTGAGTACAAGACCAGAAAATCTCAGAAACTTTCAGCCAGACTTGTACAAGAAGGGGTTGGCACACCAGACAGTGGTGATGATGTCATGACTCTCTAAATCCAAGAGAATATCAGACCAGGCTTCCAGGACAGGAAAGCAACAAGGTACAATACCAACCTCCATGCATGTAACAACGTCAATAGAGAAATACCTTGTTTGATTTCAGCTAGATAGTGAGGCTTTCTGCAATATTCTTCCTTGGGGTGAATTGGACTTGAACACGCCCATTACAAAAAGCAGGCACAATCTAATAATGTCCAACCAGAGCACAATGCAGCCCATAGGGAAATGTGACCTCAGAGTAACTAACCCTAAAAATAACAGGAAGTACCAACTGAAGTGTGTGGTAGTGGATGGTAAGCATTACAGACTGCTCTTGGAGAATAGAGCCATGCAAGCCGTGGATCTGATCAGGGTGCAGTGTCAGAATTTATAGCTGCAGTGCAAGAAGCAAAAAGGGGAGTCCTATAGACAGTGGAGACCATTTTAAAAGCAAATGGGGATGTTTTCAAAGGAGATGACTGCCTCAGAGAAAAGCTCTGACTGGAAGTAGATCTCACAGTGGCATGTGTGTGCTTCCCACAAAGGAAAATTCCAGTGCCACTACATAATCAGGTACACAAAGAGCTCAAAAGTCTGCATAGCAGGGGTATTGTAAAGAAGCCATGATGCAAATTATGCAACTGCATAGACCGAAAGCCACTGAACCAGGCATTGACACGATGCCACTATCCACCACCCACAAGTGATGACATCTTACAAGAACTTTCCAATGACATAATCTTCGGTGTGTGTGTGTGTGTGTGTGTGTGTGTGTGTGTGTGAGAGAGAGAGAGGAATAAGTTTTGCCAGATAGCTTTTATAAAGAGTCCAGCATGCGGACAACCTTTGCAACACCTTTTGGTCATTATAGATGGCTACGGATGCCAATGGGCATAAGCCCAGCACCAGAGTTGTTCCAGAGAAGACTCACTCTAGTGCTGGAAGGACTGCGTAGGGTAAAAATAATTGCAGATGATAACCTCCTTGTAGGTGAATGGAGCAATGATACAACGAGACCAAAACATAAAACTACAGGCTTTTCCACAGTGATGCAGGGATAAGAACATAAAACTCAACCTAGAAAAAATATGATTCAAACAGTGAGGTGACATACATTGGCCATCTGTTCATAGCAGAGGGACTGAAGGCAAATCTCAACACCATCAAGGCAGTCAGAGACATACCTAGTCTTGTGGATGTGAAAGGGTTATAGCACTTCATAGGAAAGATAAAAAAAATTTGGTCCAAGTTCTGTCTGCATCTGGCTGTAGTAGCAGAATCCAGATGTCAACTAACAAGGCAGGATGTGGAGTGGGATTGGGCATGTC
Source organism: Trachemys scripta elegans (assembly GCF_013100865.1). NCBI lineage: Eukaryota > Metazoa > Chordata > Testudines > Emydidae > Trachemys > Trachemys scripta. Next base: position 129,634,874 of record NC_048302.1, read on the forward strand.
CCCAACAGCAAGCATTTGAAATGTTGAAAGAAATGATAGTGTGTGCCCCTATCCCGAAGTACTAGCAGCCCGGAGAACCACTGACACTCCAGCATGATGAATCGAAGAAATAAGGTGTAGCTCTTTTGCAGGATAAATCCGTCACTTATGCCAGCAGATCCCTGTCAGAGAATGAACAGGGGAATCGCCCAAATAGAAAAATAACTTCTAACTGGGTTGTTTGGAGTGGAGCAATTCTATTTATACCCCTATGGCCACCCTGTAATAGTGCAATCATACCACAGATCCCTAGAGACATTCGTGAGAAAGCCCCTTCTTAGAACATGTTGATGGTCCTCCAGGGCTATCAGGTAGAGATCAGATATTGTACAGGACAGTTACTGATATTAACTGACCCCCATGAGCAGGGCACACATACCCAGCATTAGCAAATTGGGAGAACGGAATCAGGATATTGACATTACATTAACACGCTTCACTATGTCTCAGTATGATTTCTGTAAGCTTTGCCGTTGAAAATCAAAGAGGCTTCGGATAAGGACACCCAATTACAGACAGTCAAGAGAGTGATACTAGCAGGGTGGCCAGAAGACAAAAGGCAAGTACCAATAACAGCAGAGCAATATTTTCAAATTAAAGATGAGTTGAGTGTGCAGGATGAAGTCATGTTTTGAGACAGAGAACTGTTGTCCCCATCTCATTATGTGAGGATATCAAGGGAAAAAAATCATGTGGGGCATCTGACATCTGTCTTAGATAGGTTTGAGAGTGTTTTTACTGCCAGAAACTAATATACAACTTTGCTCCTTGATAGAAGGGTGTGATTCCTGCCAGTCATGTGATAATTGCCAGCAGAAAGACACTCGGTTACCACATGAGCTACCCAACCAACCATGGGAAAAAAGTGCATGCAGACTTTCTTACATTCAAGGAAAAGCAGTACTTGATTACAGTGGACTAGTATTTGAATTTCTGGGAGATCGATGCTCTGCCTGATACAAGGAGCAAGTCAGTGATTGGCAAACTGAAGGCCCAGTTTGTGCGGTATGACATTCCCAGCACTATATTCACTGACAATGGACCCCAATTTTCCTCAGAAAAATTAAAGGAATTTGCATGCAAATGGGAATTTGACCACCAAACCTTCTCCCCAGCATACCCATAGACTAATGGTAAGATGGAGTTAGCTATGGAAACAGCTAAGAGACAGTTCACAAGGCAGTTTCTACTGGTTCAGACCTTTTGTTGGCATTTTTGGCACACAGGAATATCCCATCACAGGGATGCCAAAACAGTCCAACCCAGTCCAAAACCCTGCTATCAGTGAGGGGAGACCTGTTACAGCCAGAAGGTTGAAGATACTGCTGAGAGGAGATGGCCAATTTACCAAGAGTTGTGGTGGATTCTCCATCACTGACAAGTTTTAAATTAAGATTGGATGCTTTTCTAAAAATCCTTTTCTAGGAATTATTTTGGGGAATTTCTATGACCTGCGTATACAGGAAGTCAGAGTAGATGATCACAGTGGTCCCTTCTGGCCTTGGAATCTGTTTTAGATTCATAATCAGAGAAAGCAGGCACTACAATACAACAGGTCAGTTAAGGACTTTCCAGCCCTGAAAACAGGCACTCCTATGGGGATCCAGCCATGAGAGAGACATCAGAACGAGTGGACTAACGGCACTGTGAGGGGTGCAGTGACACCCAAGTCATATGAGGTGAGTATGCAAGAGGGACAACTGATCCAGAGAAGCAGGGGCCACTTATGAGCTAGTAGACCCAACCCGCAGAGAAAGGCTACAGAGATCACCACAGAACAGAGAGTCAGAGAACCATTTGGACACCAACCTCACAGGGAGAGAGGAGACTCTACAAAGAGATAGTTGACCAGACTCAGAGGCAGGTGACAGGGAGACAGAGATAGTTATTCCTAGTTGCGGAGACCAAACCACCTCAAAGACTGTGTAACTATTTGAGTCTGTCACCTGTCTCTCTGCTAGCAACCTCTGGCCAAAAGGAACAAGGAGTGGCGTCAATTAATTATTTTAAATTTGTATATTAAAATATTTGTAAAATTGGTGACATGTATCATGGTCAGTGGAATGGGAGCTAGAGGGCCAATTTTCCCTTGAGGGATTGTTATTGATGGGACACCAGAGGAACAGGGAACATGAGGAGTAGAAGGAACACAGACCCTTGGACAGAGCAGCCCACAGGCCATAACAAAGTTTCTCGTATTTAACTGAAACTGCATTCAGCATCACACTTTGCGAATGAAACACTCCCTTTGACAATGATTTGCTTCACCCTCCATTTCCCCTCTCACCCTTTGTCTGGTTTGTCTAGAGTGTAAGTTCTTCAGGTCAGGGCTTGTGTCTTATAGGGGTTTGTATGACACCTAGCACAGTGGAGCCCAATCTAAGTAAGGGTTTCTATGTTCTATTGTAATATTCTCTTTATATTTACAGCTGTCCTGGTAAGCGAGAGAAGAATTTAGTCCCTTCTTTATAGCATGTAATTCACAAAGGCAAGTATTCTTCTTCTCTTCCTCATGTCACTCTATGTCATGGTTCCACCTGTCAGCATGGTTCCACCTGTCATCACAGCTGCTAACACTGCAGTGTGCCGCTCCAATCTCTGGGAGGTTGTAGTGGAGAGGCAAACATTGTGCACCATATGCCACTTTTGATCTTTGCTCAAAACTCTTACTGGTGGAGTTCTGAGCAAAGATCAAAAGCGGCATATGGTCCATAATGTTTGCCTCTCCACTACAAACTCCCAGAGATTGGAGCGGCACACTACAGTGTTAGCAGCTGTGATGACAGGTGGAAGCAGGACACAGGTCTTACCTGCACACTCAGATTTAGCTATACACACAAACTGATTAAATGCTGTGCTACCATAGGCAGACTTCAGGGCCCAACACAGATGTTTATGTTCTGAGATGTTCTGTCTCATATCTCACCCAGCACAATGCAGGAATGACCTGCAATATGTGAACCACAGACAGTATCTGGCGGCTGGTCCATCCACCCTTTACAACATGCATTATTCACAAAAGGTGGCTGGATAGTTTAGACACAACAAATCCTGTATCTTGGCAGGGGGTTAGACTAGATGACCCTTGTGGTCCCTTTTAACCCTATGATTCTATGATAACAATATAGGTACGTGTAACAGGGTGCTGGCCAGGAGGGCCTGAGCCAGGGCCTGTTAGCCTTGCTCCAATTAAGGGGAATTAATTGGCACTGACTAGGTGTGGCTTGCCTAAGGGCTTGAGGAGAAACACTTGCGGGCCTTATTAGCAAAGGGGCTACATAAAGCTTGCAGGAAAGAAGCCAAGAGAGGGAAGAGGAAAGGGAGGAGTCTGGGGCTATAGATCCTTGCCAGCTGAAGAAGCTAGCTGCTCCCCTGGGAGCTGGGTTGAACAGACTGTATATAAATGGTGGTGGGAATTGACAATGCGAATAAAAGGGCACTGGTGCTTGCACTCTAAGCAGTCTCCAGCTGATTTGTGGCACGAGCAACGCAAGACTCCGTTACAGTACACCACTGAGCATCGCTGTTCACACCAGAGGGGTTTCCATTAGGAATCCTGATTTTCAGGGGCTTACTTGGCTGTAAAAATTGCATTCAGGCTGATGCCAAACAGGCGAGGTCTAATCAAAGGAGCACAAGGATTTTTTAAAATCAATAAATACATTTGGGGGGGGAAAAAGACAGGAGTGTCAAACTCAGGAAGCTTACTGATGTCAGACAGGTTTTTAAAGCACTTACTATCAAATGTCCTCTTCAAAAGAAAGTTTGTCTGACAGTTGTTAATGCATCCTCTATACTGGTCTGTAGAACTCAGGTCTCCTGAATGCCCTGCAGGGACACTCTTTTAACCACTGTGATCTTCCCCTATTCTGGAACAGGGATGGCAACTGGGATAATACATAAGACTGACTGGAATCTTTGCCTAAACTCCAACTGAAAATAGGGCCCGATACTCCTTGGGCAGTATCCCGGCCTTGGTCATGGTGACATGATGCAAAATGAGCCGTGCTCCAGGCAAGCTACAAACCAGTGGGTGAATGCCATGGCCTGCTGCTATGGCTAGGAAGGGGACTATGAAACCTTCCTTCAAAAAGTACTGCGAATGGGGACGAAAGGTCTTCTCTGTGGGAGCCTTCTCCCTTCAGCGTCATGTGGGAAAGAAAGTGGATAATGGAGCCCACATGTTCCTGCCACGAGAGTACTGCAAATCATTTTGTCAATAAAAGAGAGAGAGGCAACAGAAAATGACCCACTAAAATGGAAATGAGAGTCGGGAGGTGGTTCAGAATTGCAGGAGGACAAGAGACCAATATTTCTAAGTTGAAATGGAGGCCTACGGCCTTCACTCGTGTCAAACATTCCTAAAGCCCAAGGTGCTTTACTACTGTCCCTGCTAGCCACATATTTATCCTGATTTAGCAGAAGGAGCAAGGTCCAGGAGCAATTCAGCAGAGATTCAAGAAGGGGACAGTGATCCTTCACTGCCCTTTTTTCTTGTGTAGACATTTGCATTACTGCACAGTATGCATAATGTGCTTCCAGTTGGAATTGGGTGGTATTTTGTACCCAACTTGCACAGGTGTTGACAACTACACAAGGGTCAAGGCAATAGAGAGTGAGGTCTGTGGGAGGAGATACTTGCTTGATTTAAGTTTTTCGTGGGCTCAGCTAACAAAGTCATCCAGAACCCAAGCATGGGCAGGATAATTTTGGAGATCTGCAAACAATGCACAGCTCTTCCTCCTATCAAACCATAGTTCAGCAGAAAGTGTATTGATTCCTGCATAGCAAAGTCTCATTCTTTTTGGTTTTGATTCTCCTCTCCCATGACCTCGTATAAAAGCCAGATGTGGTAATGGAGTTACACCAAAATTATAGATATCATTGTCAGGCCATTTTGCTTATCTCATTTTTGATCTTTCTCACTTCTTGATGCTTTACTTCTCTTCATCTTTGTTCCTCCCCCGCCCCTCAGCTCAATAAGCACTGGATTACTCCCATTTTATACAAGTTAATGGTGTTACACAGTTGAAAAAAATATATAGTGTAATACAGTTTGGATACACACTTCCAGGAAGAAGAACTCAAATGTAAGCAAGTTTTGCCTCTCCGTGGGAGAAAATCTTGAGCAGATATCTTGGGTGTTACTTTTCAGTTCAAAGCCAGGGTTTTTTTTTATAAAACCTCTGAGAGCTGCTGAATTTAAGTCTTTAAAATGGAAACTATCGTGACAGCAGCAGGCAAAGTGGCAACAATTTCCGGTTTATAATATAATCTGAAATTGAATTGCATTCATTTCATGACAAAGTCAATACTGTTAATGGAACAGAAACATTTCACGAGGAGAGTAATGAAGAGATTTCACATTTCTGAGAATAAAAATGATTTGTCTGATGAGCTAGCTGGAAACTGGCACATTTCTTGAATAGAACTTTAAAATGCTAAATGTTAAAATAAGCAAATGTTTAGAAGCAGAGAACAGAACTTTAAATGAAACAAAGTATTGGGACAGTATGTTGCTTATGTCAACTCCCTAATTTATGCTCATTACATAATCTTAACTAACTAGTTCCACTTCCCACTTATTGTGCATCTGTGCTTTTTATTCATGTTAAAAATAATTAAAAAAAAAATTAGAGGCACCAATGCATACATAACACAAAACATTCTTGTATTTTGGTATACCTTAGATGTACCATCCTTCTGGAAAAATTAAAAAATACCAACTAGTAAATAAATATGGGCTAGATCCTGCCACTGTTTTTCAGGCTCTGCCTACAAGCAGTACCATCGGACTGTTAACAAGACTGTGTCAAGAATATGGTCCCACTCAACGTGAGTAAGGGTGGCGGAATCTATTCCTTCCTGGGCTGCGTGTTGCTTAACTTTCTTAAACATCTGCAGTCATATCATTTAGCTGTCTGCCCTCATTAACTTGTCAAACTTGATCTTGTTTAGATTGTGCTAGTATTTGAGTGAAAGAGTTGCAAGAAAATCCACAGGGTCTGCAGAAAGAGGTGTTGGTGATTCAGTCCAGTGCATTCTGATTCTACAGTGATTCAGACACTATGCTCAGCATGGTGTTATGGACTGTTAAATGTACTCTTTTGAACAGGATACGTCTTTGAAGAAAGTCTTTATTTTACTTTATTTTTTTATTACAAAAGTAAGAGCTAGCTGTGGTGCTCTCTCCACTATAGTTGAGTAATTACATGCTTCCCATGTAAATTATCCAGCAGTTTTGATTGGCTATCCTTATTAAACCTGAGTACATAATTTACAAATCATTTATTCAATACATTTAGCCCCTTTTTCCTAATAGCAGGTCACCATTGCCTTGATTTAATTCATTATGACCTGATTCAGTATGATACTTAAGCATGTGCATAACTTTAAGCATATGCTTAGTCTCACAAGTCCATGGGACTATATATTGAAACATCGAATTGTAGAACTGGAAGGGAGCTCAAGAGGTCATCTAATCCAGTCCCCTACATGTGCTTACCGTAAGTAGCTTGCTGAACTGGGTCCAGTAGGTCCAATCCTTTGACTTTAATGGGAGTTGGATTGGATGCTGTTTGAGTTTATTTCACCATGATCTTTTCCCCGTAATTTACCCTTGGGACGGGCTCCAAATAGTTGAGATTCAAGATGTGTTGCTTATCACTTTTGATTGGAAAGATAGACACATAATATAGTTTCTGTTCTTTGAATGGATGAGCACACACAAGCATTCAAATTTCAATTTCTGCAAATGCTTATATATAGGACTTTGAATTTCATGTGCTGTGACCCTTTCTGCCAGTAAAACATTAGTGCACTAATGCATGCAGAAACCAAGCACAAAAGGAATGTGAGCACTTGAAACCCACTGCTCTGAGTGTGGTTTGTATCTCCTCTGTGCCTGATCCACAGAAAATATAAATTTGCTACAACAGCCAGCTAGAGGATTTAGAGCCAAGACGTTAGTCACATCACCTAATGCATTGTTCGAAAGCACTCAGATACTAACTACAAATTGTGTTGAAGAGAATTCTTGTTCTCAAAATACAGAGGCTCCCATTGCAGCTCTGGAGATCTCATGTTCAGGCCACAGAGATGATGGATGTTAAATGTATTTGCTGCATGCACGTTTATGTAGTTGAATGAACGTTGACAGAAAATATTTGGCATTATTTTTTCAGCTTTAATACTTACAACAGTTTAGAACAGAAGATGAATATCACATAGCTGAGCACTGTTACGTACCTGCCACATCTAGCCACAGAGGTGGCTAAATTTCAGTAGCAAGAGAAAGTAATACCTGTTTGTAAAGCAACAGAGGATCACTTGCGATGAATGTAAAATGATTATACTGGATGAGAAAAAAACTTATGAGCAGAAAAATTAAATGTTTGCAAAAGGAAATTTTCTCGGTCTTTCTCCAACGAGACTATATCCAATTTAGTTAATATTTATGATAACATTTTAACACCATTTATTGGAAATTTTCATAGGATTACTTTACAAGCAAAAATAATATGTGTAATTTTGTTTTATAGATCAATTAGTCTATAAAATCCTGTTTTAAAAATGCTTGTGGTTAAAACCCAAACACCCCTCCCCTCTTGCTTACAACTGCCTCCCTACAAACAATAAATCAACAGCCGGAAGAGGAGGGGAGGGGGCTGGGGAAGATGAATTTCCAGTGGAAAAAAAATCCTAAAAATTGTGTTATCATTTCAGAAGGACAGATTTCCTAATATAGCAGCTGCATTTCAAATTAACTCTTATAAATAACCAACACAACTAAATACCACCACAGAATTTTATTGCCATAATATAAAATAAAGCCTACATTATTAAAATTTCACTAAAGAAAATGTAGTGTGAGATAAGGCAGACATGAATGATCATTTAACATTAATTCTGATGACAACCACTTCCTCTTTGCTATTGAACCCCCCCCCCCACAACATTTTCATTTCCAAATTCACTGGGAACAACACACATTAATCAATCACATGTACATCACCTTAAATATTTAAATAATAGAGGATTTGTATAAAATTAAGTCACCAAAGATCATTTATCTTCCTTCTCGTTTTGTAATCTTTCCAAATGAAAGAAAATGGTACAAAGAAGGAAGATGGTGCAAAAAGGTAACAGGTAAAATGCGTAGGTTTAGGAGTCTTTGGTGATTTCTCCTCTCACTTGTGTATTCACAATGAATTCAGCAATGTTGCACAGATGTAACTGAGGGTAGAATTTAGCCTATAGGTTGGGGTGGGCAAACTTTTTGGCCTGAGGGCCATATCAGGGTTCTGAAACTGTATGGAGCGCCGGGTAGGGAAGGTTGTTCCTACCCAAACAGCCTGCCCCCCCCCCATCTGCCCCCTCCCACTTCCTGCCCCCTAACTGCCCCCCTTAGAACCCCTGACACATCCAGGACCCCCCATCCCTAACCAACCCCCGGGACCCCACCCCCTGTCCAACCTTTCCTGCTTCCTGTCCCCTGACTGCCCTGACCCCTATCCACACCCCCACCCCCCAATAGGCCCCTCGGGACTCTCACGCCTATCCAACCGCCCCGACCCCTGACTGCCCCCCGGAACCTCCTGCCCCTTATCCAGGCCCCCCCCACCATGCCGCTCAGAAGACCAGGACTGGCAGCCATGCTGCCCGGCCGGAGCCAGCCACACCACCGCACAGTCTAGAGCACCGGGGCAGGCTGGCAGCTCTTGCAGCCACGCTGCCCGGCAGGAGCTCGGCGCCCCGCCACCCAGAGCGCTGGCGGCATGGTGAGCTGAGGCTGCAGGGGAGGGGGGACAGCATGGGAGGGGCCAGAGGCTAGCCTCCCCGGCCAGGAGCTCAAGGGCCTGACAGGACAGTCCCGTGGGCCAGATGTCCACCTTTGCCATAGGTAGATGGCGGGTATATGGAGACTTATTTATTATGTCAAACCCAGTCAACATCACAGTTATAATGTTCTCCCTCAATTTGATTTTTCTCCACCTGCTGTTTTAACCCACTGGTGAGTGTGTTACAGGCTGTCCCCTCTGTACCAACCACACAGAATGCAAGAATACAGCTCACAGCAACAGAGCTTCACTTTTTAGCTGCTGTAGATCATGCTTTTAGCTCCGCAGGTTCCTGGTTCAATTCCTGATATGTCAACCATGATGGTATCTTGCCGTGTGCTTCAGTTATAGTTTCTGCTCAAATACCTTCTGATTGCATGTGCGCGCTTAACACAATGAGGCCCTGATAGCCGATTGGTATCTCTAGGCTCTATCACAATACAGAACAACAACATAGTAGATGTCACAGCCTAACTCTATCATTTTAAGGGATCCAGATCATCCCAAGCCCATCCCCCAACCTAGGCTGTGAAATTCCCTCCCAAGATAAGAATGTTCATCCATCTTGCCCATTCCAGAACTAAACCTGGGATTTTCAAAGGACCCTAAAGCAATTTCAATGGGATTTAGGGATCGTTCCTTCAGAAATTCCAGCATAAATGCAAAACTCAATTCATTTTAGCTGGGGGAGAGGGAAAGATGGGTGGGGGGAAATCATGTATGAGCAAAACAATAAAAAAATAAGAAATAGAAGATAAAATGTACAAGAAGACAGATCAAAGGAGAAGAAAAGCACAAGATAATGTGGACAGGAAAAAGAAAGGAGAGGGGACAATCTAACAGAGGGAAATGGGGAAGTGCCTATCTCTTAATCCATTCCAAGCAGAGGTCTTCAAAAAGAGGAATCAGTTCATCTTATCCTCCAGGGGCACTAACTTTTTCTGACATGGCATAGGAAAAAAAACATTACTGAAGGCCCTGATTCTGCAATCCTTCCATATGTGAGTAATTTTCACTCACGGGATGGTTACTGCTACAGTGAGATTATCTGAGGAAGTAAGAGAGTGAGGTCATATACCTGGAAGCATTGGGTCAAAGATTAAAGTGGTCATACTCCTTCAGTCTTCATAGTGAATCTCTGGCTGAGATTTTTCAAACTTGGACCCCAAAACTAAACTAAATTAATATTTGGGAACTTAAATACATGACCTAGTTTTCAGAGGGGATGTCAAGAGGAGCTTAGCACATCCTAAAGTAAATATACGTCACAACACTCATTTAGGCACCTGAAGAATTTAAATGTTTAGGTGCCTGAGTTTGAAAATCAGAGATTCCACCATTCAATATAAAGACAGGACATTTGGCCAAATGTCGTTAAGATGTAAGTGTGTTTTTTGGGGGGTGGCAAAATTTAGATCAGTGTTTCTCAATGACCAATCCATAGATCGGCGCCAGTCCTGACAGCTTCCATCAGGAATAGTATCCCTGATAGTGTCTTGGCAAACCTGGTGGCTGAAACTTTGTGATTTTGTCCTCACCCACAACTATTTCAGATTTGGGGACAATTTATACCTTCAAGTCAGTGGCACTGATATGGGTACCTGCATGGCCCCACAGTATGCCAACATTTTTATGCCTGACTTAGAACAACGCTTCCTCTCATCCCCTAATGCCTTTACTCTACTTGCACTACATTGATGACATCTTCATCATCTGGACCCATGGGAAGGAGGCCCTTGAGGAATCCACCAGGATTTCTACAATTTCCACCCCACCATCAACGTCAGCCTGGACCAGTCCACACAAGAGATCCACTTCCTAGACACTACAGTGCTAATAAGCGATGGTCACATAAACACCACCCTATACCGGAAACCTACTGACCCCTATACTTACCTACATGCCTCCAGCTTTCATCCAGACCACATCACACGATCCATTGTCTACAGCCAAGCTTTAAGATACAACCACATTTGCTCCAATCCCTCAAACAGAGACAAACACATCCAGGATCTCTATCAAGCATTCTTAAAACTACAATACCCACCTGGTGAAGTGAAGAAACAGATTGACAGAGCCAGAAGAGTACCCAGAAGTCACCTCCTACAAGACAGGCTCAACAAAGAAAGTAACAGAATGCCACTAGCCATCACCTACAGCCTCCAACTAAAATCTCTCCAGTGCATCATCAAGGATCTACAACCTATCCTGAAGGACGATCCCTCACTCTCACAGACCTTGGGAAACAGAGCAGTCCTCCCTTACAGACAGTCCCCCAACCTGAAGCAAATACTCACCAGCAACTACACACCACACAACAAAAACACCAACCTAGGAACCAAACCCTACAAGAAACCCCGGTGCCAACTCTGTCCGCATATCTTTCAAGGGACACCATTATAGGATCTAACCACATCAGCCACACCATTGGGGGCTCGTTCACCTGCACATCTACCAACGTGATATATGCCATCATGTGCCAGCAATGCCCCTCTGCCACGTACATTGGCCAAACCGGATAGACTATACACAAAAGAATGGACACAAAAGAATGGACACAAATCTTACATTAGAAATTATAGCATTCAAAAACCAGTAGGAGAACACTTCAATCTCCCTGGACACTCAATAACAGATTTAAAAGTGTCAATTCTTTAACAAAAAACCTTCAAAAACAGAATCCAATGAGAAACTGCAGAACTGGAATTAATTTTCAAACTGGACACCATCAAATTAGGCCTGAATAAAGACTGGGAGTGGATGGGTCATTACAAAAACTAATTTCCCCCTGCTGTTACTCACACCTTCTTGTCAACTGTTTGAAATGGGCCACCCTCATTACCACTACAAAAGTGATCTTTCCTCCCTTGGTATTCTACTGTTAATTGAATTGTCTCATTAGCACTGACCCTGCACTTGGTAAGGCAACTCCCATTTTTCATGTACTGTATATATATACCTGCTACAGTATTTTCCACTGCATGCATCTGATGAAGTGGGTTTTAGCCCACGAAAGCTTATGCCCAAATAAATTTGTTAGTCTCTAAGGTACCACCAGGACTCCTCATTGTTCTTCCTGACACAGTGTAGGAAGGCAGCAAGCCAGTCCCTGGTATCAAAAAGATTGAGAAACACTGATTCAGATGACCTAACAAGTGTCTTGTCTCCTTATTATTATAATTCCTCACCACCACAATTTTTTCCTCACTCTCAGGTCCTATGTGTAAGGTCTGTGGACTTGTTATAATTGAAACCTGTATAAATGTCCACTAGCTTCAATGAAGTCAATAGATGTTGGTGTAACTGAGAGCAGAAAATGGCTCTGCCTAATAAAAAATAAACAAAACAAAAAACAAAACACGTTGGCTCTTCTTTCCCAAGCTTCCCACACAGACCCACATAATAATATTCTGACAGATTTTGCTTAACCGCTGAATTGCTATAAACATGTGGTGGTTCTAAAAACTGTAATTTGACAAGTCCACAGCTATCGCGTAGGATAATTTTCCAAACAAAAGACAGCATGTCATTTATCCACTGTCAGAAAGTGTAACGCGAGATTTCAAAGGTGAGAAGTATTTGAAACGAGATGGGAAGACAATAAAATAAAAGCCCTTTTTTATTTTGAAAAAAAGTCACCATTGACGGTGACAAAGGAAAATAGACAATGTTATAAAAAAGTAAAATGACTTGAAAATTGGGGCTATGGAACAAAAGTTCAGAGAGGATAACGTGGGACTAGAGCCACAATGAAAAGGAGAAGGATGAAATGCAAACGTTATGCATGCAAACAAGAGAACAAGCGTTCAATCAACGCATGCAGATGCAAATCAAGACATTTACCATTTTAGAGAATGGAAGTACAATACAACAGGAAGACTCCTCATACAAGAACACATAACAGGGACCCGATAACTTCCATTTGAGAAGCAAATCGAATATGTTTTCATAACAAAACATCTGTATAATAAACCATAACACACACACTCTCACACACGCACTCACACAGTGCAGTCAGCACATTTATTAGTAGGGACCGGCTCTTGGACTTACAGTACACAAAACTCAGGTTCCTACTATAAGAGCAGGCTTAGGAACACTTGGGTAACAATCACACTCCCCAGGCCAGCATCAAACCTACTCCCCCTATGAGACAAGCTTGACCCCAAGTATGAGAGTTCTACAGGTGTTCGAGTCCCCTCTAAGATTTTGCAATAACCAGTAACAAATACAACCATAACAATCATCAGAGGAGATTGAACCTAGGATCTTCAGCACACACACAAGAAAAAGAGATCAAACCTAGGATCTTTACCACCCCAAAATAAGGTCTTTACCAACTGAAAAGAATCGGACTGGCGAAAAAAGTGGGTGGTGAGAAAATGAATCACCTATGTCAGTTTCAGTAGTCCAACAAAGGTGAAAACCCAAAACACCTATAATCATTTCAATGGACGTGGTGCTCGCATGAGTCCTGAACATGAAGACAGGCTCATAGAAAAGGAACAAGTGAATGACGCTAAAAGAGATGACTTGCAACAGGAGATGTGTGTATGAATTGATTTCAATGGGAGTTAGGCACCTAAATCCCTTAGAGCTATTTGTGTGCCAAACAGAACCAACCACCAAAGTAAAAGTCAACTGAAGTAGTTTTCAAAGACTTGAACAAGTGGGTAAATTACACATTGCTGTTGGCACAAAAGGTGTCCTGTTCCAATAAGGATGCCTTTACTGAAGAAGCATATGGACACAAATACATTGAGCGAGGTATACCCCACCCTCAGCCTCTAGTTAATACTCTCTGTAGGCTGCATAAATGGGCAATTAGACCTGCTTTCAGAATTTAACAATTCTGAGAGGTTATGCTCTGCCCATAACCTTTAACAGGCTGGTCTACGTGAGAGCAAGAGCCCTGCTCTGAGTGAAAGATATTTAAAAGAACCTTTATAAAACCCAGATCAACAATGCAGGAAAAGCAGCATTAAATTAAAAAACATCTACATCCACCCCAAACCAGTCAAACAAAAAGAACATGCTGGAGGAAAACAAAAGCCAGTTCCTTTTCGTTTTCCTTGACCCGGGTGCTGCCTGTGACCCATTTGTCCATTCCTATCTCCTCTATATTCTCCCCACCCTGAATTCCTTTGGCTGAGGGCTCATTTGGGGGGTGGAAGGGACACCTCCCCCACCATTTATTCAATGTCCCCTAATTGGCCCACCCTCTGTGATCTCATTCAGTCCCATAGGTTCAGCCATCACCTCTGTGCTGACAACTCCAAAACTACCTCTCCATTGTTCACAAATTTTACATAACATGTGAGCATTCTTCCTCAACAGAAGGCTCATGGAAGTCAATATTTGCACTAGTAAAGAATATAGGCCTGAGTAAGGGGTTGTAGGCTCTGGCCAATGTAAAACAGCCACACTCCAACTGACACATGTGGACCTATCTGATTGGCTGCTATTTTTTTAATTGCTCATTTCTAGAAGAGCTGTTTCAGAGATCCTCTTTCTCAATGTTTTTTGCCTGTCATTATTTCTCACACCTCTTATGACTCTGCCCCTTGCATTTTGTCTATTTCTCATTTATTTTTAAGCTGTCTCCCTCTCATTTTCATAGTGTTTGCAGGGCACCCTACCTACACTCTACCGACACAAAAATAACTACATAAGTTCATGGAGGATAGGTCCATCAATGGCTATTAGCCAGGATGGACAGGGATGGTGTCCCTAGCCTCTGTTTGCCAGAAGATGGGAATGAGTGACACTTGATGATTACCTGTTCTGTTCATTCCCTCTGGGGCACCTGGCACTAGCCACTGTCGGAAGACAGGACACTGGGCTAGATGGAGCCTTGGTCGGACCCAGTAGGGCCATTCTTATGTTTACACAATGCTGTGTTAGTGGAAAGCCTGACAGACCTTTACCTGGGCTCCTTCCAACATACTTTTCATTCTCACATAGCTATTTCTTACGATTATTTTTCCCGATTTGAGACCTCATTGAGGAGTATTACACAAGATAAATTTATTTTAAACGATGAATTTATTTTAAACACTACCACCGGAATGCATAATCTCCATCAATAACAACATTTCTTATCTTCTCATTTTTCAGTTTTACCAATGAAAGATTCCCACATAGGAAAAGAATTCATTTAATCAACCTCTTGATGAATAGGTAGCTTTTCAGCCAGTTTTATGCTAACCATTCCTCTCCACCAAACAGATTTTGTTGATGTATCTTTTCGCATTGTTTGGATACCAGCGTGAAGAGACAGAATTAAACAAAACATGCTGTTCTTCTCACTGTTCTCCTTTAATCACCTCTCAGTGAGTGTTTTGCTAGTGATGGGTTGGAGGTGTGATTTGGAAAACGATTAAAAGAACGATTCTGTGGCTAAAGACAATGATGGGGAGTTGTGGGATCAGCCTTCCCATTTCCAGTTCTGCCACA
Source organism: Trachemys scripta elegans (assembly GCF_013100865.1). Taxonomy (NCBI): domain Eukaryota; kingdom Metazoa; phylum Chordata; order Testudines; family Emydidae; genus Trachemys; species Trachemys scripta. Next base: position 129,650,209 of record NC_048302.1, read on the forward strand.
GATTTGCTGCATTTCCCAGGCATGTCCCTTAGATCAGACACTTCAAAAACTCTCAGCAGTAATTGTGGTCAGTGGGGGTTGAGGGTGCTTAGCAACTTAACTTCACTGTACCTCAGCTTTCCACATCTGTAAACACACTGCCCAGGCATGTTGCGAGGATGAATTAATTAATGTTACAAAGCTCTTTAAGACCCTTGGATTGAAGGCACAATAAGTATTGTTCTCCAAAGCACTCAGTAAATCAGGTTCATGCCCAAAGCCTGGCCAAACTATCTCAGCCTCTGAAACCAGACCAAAAAAGTTCACAAGGACAAGGTTTCTCTCAGTCCTTGGAGAACCTGGCACATCTAGTGAGACCAGAAATAAAGAACACCCCTTTCATTATTATTTAATCCCTTCTGGGCCAAGATGGAGGCTAGAAACACAAAGGTGTATATAAGTATATAGCAGGGGACTCCCACAGTTATCCCTTCATATGAGGGAGGGGCATTCTTATCTGCACTGTACGGTATCTGGAAATGTCAGTCTTGGATCCTGATTCCCCATAAAACCCCTCCCATGGCGTTTCCTGAGACCAGCAACTCCCCCTCCATGCTAAGGGGAGTGAAGACAGCACCCAGGATATAAACAAACACTGCCTTTAGGATTCCTTTATTTTTCAAAGCAAAGTTCAGCTTCTAGCCATGCTGAAGCTTAAAGTAACAGGAGAGCTCCGTCTGTCAAGTTACTAGATAAGTCAGCAAACCGGCACTTCTGCAGTTCCGCCTCTTCTCCCCAGTCAAAGTCGGACTAGACCGGCTAGATAGCAAACAACCCTAACATTACCTTAGTTGCCTAGCAATTAATTTCCCGTCCCTTAGTCAGACTGATTGGATAGGAGGCAAATGAGCCAAAGCTATATCTGGCTTTGTCCATTAATCCATGTCCCTCCAGCCAGGAGCACTGTGGCTCTCATATTTGGGCACGCTCCCCGTCACCCGAGGCCACTGATGGGCAATAAACCCCATCCCAGGGAGAAAAAGTTAACTCTACTTTTGACTCTTTACAAAGGTGTAGTTAGAGTTTGGAGTAAATTTAGAGTTGACTCTTATTTCATCCCAACTACTTCTGCCAGCTCCAGTTTTTTTTCCAACTTTTATGATATGTAGCTCAAAATAAGAACAGAAACAGTGGATCAAACCAGTTGTCCATCTAGATATCTGATCTTGGGCATTAAATACAATAGGTAAAGATGCAGGATAACCCACAGTGGACAATTAAGGAATACACTTTCATGCCATTCTGTATTTTTTTCATAATTCATACAAATGCATATATTTCAATCCTGCTAACCTATTGGCCTTTTTGCTATCTTGCGGCAATGAGTTCCACAGGTTAATCACTTGTTGTCTTGCAGACCCATTGAATATCTTCATTTTCCTGTATTATAAGAAACGTAAATAGGTGCATCGATTTACCTTCAGAGCTTTTATGAACTGATACTGTAGCAAATTCATGACTATGTTGGACTCCAGACTTGTCACGGTACTGCACACCATGGGCTATGTGGATCTTCACAATGATAGAAATCCCATCTTCATGCTGTAAAATCATAGCTGATGGAGAAAAGCTTATTTTTATTTATTTTTTTAGTGTGAATCAGTAGGTTCCTTGATGTGAAAAAGGTCCTTGAAATAGTGTTTAGCGATAGAGATGAATTCCTCTAAATCAGCAATGCAAATGCAAATGTAACACTGTTCACTGAACCCAAACAGAGTGCAGAGAGGGGGAAAACATTCTCTTAAGCAAACCTTCTGATGTACACTTGAATGCAATAGCTATAGGAAATTAATCCTCCTTATTTCGACTTGCTGATCCTAGAATCATATAATATTAGGATCGGAAGAGACCACAGGAGGTCATCTAGTCCAACCCTCTGCTCAAAGCAGGACCAATCCCAAACTAAATCATCCCAGCCAGGGATTTGTCAAGCAGGGCCTTAAAAACCTCTAAGGATGGAGATTCCATCACCTCCCTAGGTAAACCATTTCAGTGCTTCACTACCCTCCTAGTGAAATAGTGTTTCCTAATATCCAACCTAGACCTCCCCCACTGCAACTTGAGACCATTGCTCCTTGTTCTGTCATCTGCCATCACTTTGAACAGCCTAGCTCCATCCTTTTTGGAACCCCCCCCCCCCCCATTCATGTATTTGAAGGCTGCTATCAAATCCCCCCTCACTCTTTTCTTCTGCAGATTAAACAAGCCTAGTTCCCTCAGCGTCTCCTCATAAGTCATGTGCCCCATCCCCCTGATCATTTTCGATGCCCTCCGCTGGACTCTCTCCAATTTCTCCATATCCTTTCTATAGTGTGGGGCCTAAAACTGGATGCAATACTACAGATGTGGCCTCATCAGTGCAGAATAGAGGGGAATGATCACATCCCTCGATCTGCTGACAATGCTCCTACTAATGCAGTCCAATCTGCCGTTAGCCTTCTTGGCAACAAGGGCACACTGCTGACTCATATCCAGCTTCTCGTCCCCTGTAATCCCCAGGTCCTTTTCTGCAGAACTGCTGCTTAGCCAGTTGGTCCCCAGCCTGTAGCAGTGCATGGGATTCTTCCTTCCTAAGTGCAGGACTCTGCACTTGTCCTTGTTGAACCTCATCAGATTTCTTTTGGCCCAATTCTCCAATTTGTCTAGGTCACTCTGGACTCTATCTCTATCCTCCAGCTTATCTACCTCTCCCCCCAGCTTAGTGCCATCTGCAAACTTGCTTAGGGTACAATCCATACCATCATCCAGATCATTAATAAAGATGTTGATCTATAAAGATAATCTGTTCAGAGTGTTGTCTAGTGCTAGGAGCAGAAGACTGCCACTCAGTACAACAGACTTTTATTCCCCTTTTATTTGAATTCCATTGTTTGTGACATTAAGAAAGATATTATCTTGCCATGCTCCAATGTACACATAGTACACTTAATGCGTCAATGGCTTGGCAAATTATCCTAATTGGGTCAACCTAGTCTTTCTTGCTTACATTGTTGTCATATTATAAACACCAACATTGCCAGATTGTGTAAGTGATTCTTTGGGAAAGGAGTGGAGCGTGTGGATTGAGTTGCTTTTCAGAACTTGATCTCCTTGTTTATTTTATATATATATATATATATATTTTTTTTTTTTCTGTGAATTGCTGTGATTGGGAACCTCATCACAAAATATTTTGCATCAGGTCCTAATGGAAGTGTCACCGTGCTATTTATTTTCTCAGGATAGATTTCATTAAGATCCATTGTATTGTTGCTACTAGACACTGTTCACAAAAAAACAGAAACAAACAAACAATGCATCTTTCAGTAAGCAGCAATAAAACACAGACTATACAACTCTGAACAAATGACACTGCACTAAACTACTGTCATTCAATCAACATTGTATCCGTATTTGTTGGGTCCTTAAAAGGGTTGCGGAAAAAGTGACTCCAACATAAAAGGCTTTGTTTGTTTGATTTTTTGTAAAGAAAATAATTCTCAAATGACTTGCAGTTATTAAAAAAAAAATACCTACTTCAATCTTAGGCAATTTCTTATTTTCTCTCTCCCCATTTTACCATTGTCAGACTACTTTGTTGATAGAAAAACAAGTTTGACTGTATTTCAACAAATGACATATAGCTCACTACATTCTGGGTCTCTCTGGAAAAGCCACAGCTCCAGATACCATTCACAGAGAAATAGAAAAGGCCTGCATCTGAGTACAGACTGTACGTGTGCAACTTTAAGTTTCTTTGGTTCACATGCAAGGAAAAACAGGACATTTTACCAGATAGATAAGGAGCGCATAATTAAGGATAACAAGATGCACCTGCATATGATGGTGGTTTGAGGCCAAAGCAGCATAGATTGCAGAATAAAAGGCCTTCCACTTGCATCTATTTACTAGAGAGATATTTATCTGTCTAGTTTTTAAAATCACACTCTTCACTGTGCTACTTAGAGCCAGCAACAAGCTGTATGCCCACAGATCAGGTCTACACTATAAACTTACCTTGGTATAACCCCTTTAATCCACTCCTGAGCAATGCAGTTATACTGAACTAACCCCCAGTGTAGACAGTGTTATGTCGATGGGAGAGCTTCTCTAATCAACATACCTACCACCTCTCAGAGGTGGATTAACTACACCAACGGGAGAAGCACTGCAGTGTAGACCCGCCCATAGTCTAGCAAGCAGTATGAAGATAATTAACCTGAAACTGAGACTGTAACATTTATAAATAAAAACAAACCAGCATTTATGCTAAACATATTTCTTCATTTTATAGCAATTTTGACGCAAATGAAGCCAAGATACATTTGCTGCATTTTGTGTTTTCAGTTTATGTTCTGTATTATGGCCCTTTGGGATACAAAAGTATGAACGTAAAGTAGTCTATAAATTAAAACAAAACCATGTTTTACTGTAAATACTACAACTTCGTTATAATGTGTTAGCTTAACCTGTGCAAATAGTAGTTTTCACAGCATAATTCTCAGTGCTTCATTTGCATTTACTTCCCTTCAGGTTCCCAGATATTTTGAGGTATAATTTCTTAGCTCAGGAGAAATATTATGGCGAGAAAATAAATAAGTGAAACACAGGGTATTTTTCCACTAATCATATTCTTCACGGTATTTCATACCGGTCCAGCACCTGAGTATCACTCCTCCCTGCCAGCAGGTGGAGACAGGCCAGCTGGTTTTGCACACTGTTGTCTTCTTCATGTATTAGACAGTCTAGAGAGCTGCAATTCTTTAGCTGAGACTTCCAAACTACTTCACTTATAGTTTCCGAAATGCAAATTTGCATACAAGTCTATTCACTAAATCCTTTAAAGAGTAGTGACCCACAGTAAACCCAAGTTGATTTAAAAGCAAGTAAAAATGGGACCCATGACTGCCCAATGTGCCTGTAAGAACTACCCTTGGATAATAGCTCTGCACATTACATATTTATCATTATGAATAATCATAAGCTCTGCAGACATAGGTTTTTCAGCCCAAACTCCCTCAATTTGTGCATAAGCCAATGGACAACTCTCAGACACCACCTACTATGAAGAACTCAAAGAAGAACCCACACCACAACGTACCCAAAAATTTAAGGAATCATCAAATCCTTCCCCAAACAACTCCAAGAGAAACTTTACAAACTCATCCATCAAGAACCCACCCTATGGACCTTCTACATGCTTTCCAAGATACCCAAACAAGGGAATCCAGGAATACCTATCACTTCTGGCCATGGCGCACTTACTGAAAGAATATCAGGACTCATAGAAACCAACCTCAAACCACTCACTCCACAAAGGGCCAGCTTCCTCCAGAACACAACTGACTTCCTCCACAAACTACAACATTTACAACCTCCCTCAGAACACCATCCTTGCCCCAATGCATGTCACTTCCCTACACACCAACATCCCTCACAACGATGGAAAAGATGCCTGCCTCAAATATTTACAATAGAATGGACAACCCTCAGATATTCACCCCACAGAGATAACCCAAATAATCAATTTTATGCTCACCCCTAACAATTTTACATTCAACAACGAACACTTCATCCAAACCATGGGAACAGCCATGGGTACTCCCTAATATGCCAAACTCTTAATGGGCCACCTTGAAGAAGAACTTCTGGACAAATGCACCACAAAACCAATGATATACTTGAGATAAATTAATGATATATTCATTCTCTGGACAGATTACTTAAACTCCCTCATAGATTTCTACCACAAACTTCAACACCTACCACCCATCCATTAAATTCTCTCTGGAACACTCCCACAACAGTGTCAACTTCCTGAACACCATGATCAGCTTCAACAATGGAACCCTACAGACAACCATATACAAAAAACCCCTGGATCACCACACGTACCTTCATAGCTCCAGTAACCACCCCAAACACATAACAAAATCTGTTATCTACAATCAAGCACTCAGATACTGCAAAATATTCTCCAAGGAAAAAGTCCAGGATATACACCTAACACACTCAAAACCACCTTCACCAGAGAAGGACACTCCCCCACAGAAGTAGATTGCATCATGGAACAGGCCACCCAAATACCCTGAGAGAACCTGCTTCGATATAGAAATAAAATCACCTTGGACTGCACACCCCTAGTTGTCACCTACCACCCCAGAATGGAATACATATGGGGTATCATTAAATAGCTACAACCCAGACTCGTTGGGGACCCCATCTTGAAATAAGTCTTTCCTGAACCCCTCTTCAGGCCTTCAAACAACGCCCCCCCCAACCTCTCCAGGCTCATCATCAGAAGCAAGTTCCCCACAGACCAGGACACATCAACTCAAAGCACCAGCAGACCCTGCCAGAACAACAGATGCAAAACCTGCAAACTTATCTTCACTACTACAATGATCAGCACACCTTTCAAGGTCCATGGGTCCTACACATTTCCATCACAACACGTGGTGTACCTCATCCAGTGCACTAAAAGCCCCAATAACAGCTATGTGGGTGAAACCAGACAATCACTACAGTTTTGATTGAACTCACACAGGAAAATACTAAAAGACAAAAACACCACATCTCCTGTGGATGAAGACTTTTCACAAAGCAGGCACTCTAGGTCTGACCTATCAGTCCTCATCCTGAAAGGAAACTGCAGAGCACTTTCAAAAGACAACCTTGGAAGCGTGAATTCATAACTTTGTTAGACATTAAAAATCATGGGCTGAATAGAGACATTGGTTTATGGTTTATTACAACAATCTATATAAGCCACTAACAATGCCCCCTCAGCTGCCTTCCTCCTTTTCCTTTCCCCTCTATGACTGGAGGGGGATTAATGGGCCACTTCACCTTGAATGGTCCCTTAAAATATGAGCTAACTATTTATGCTAAACAATCTGTTCCACCTTGTATTTTGCTGTGACACACTGAATACATTTCCCAGATGTGAGGAAGAGCTCTGTGAGCTTGAAAGTCTCCCTCTCACACCAACAGAAGTTGGTCCAGTAAAAGATATCATCTCATCCACCTTGTCTCTCTAATCCCCCAAAAGGCAGATTGAAACTCAGGCCCAAATGTTTTTGGCTTACTCCAGAACTTTGAACATTACATGTTACAATTTAAAAGCTTTAACAACTATGTAGCTGCCTCAGTGGGTGTCTGGATTGCTATATAAGATCTCAAAAAGGAAGGAAATTAATCCTTTTTTATTCTTCTCTACTATTCCAGATGCTTGGGATTTTCCAAACCAAAACTGAAAAGGGTGGCTTATTTTTTTATGACTATCTATAGCACTCTCCTGCCGAAAGAGGTATCTGTAGATGACTGATCATACACACAGCTGTTAAGCACAGGTAAGATGACCAAGAGATCCCAGAAGTGTTTCTTTGCCCAAAATGAGGAACTTGGCTGTCCATAGGCAGTGTAGATGAAATCCTGACTCCATTGCTGTAAATAGCTAAAATCTCCCATTGATTTCAATGCGGGTCAGGATTTTACCCTATATTTATGGCCAGAAGGGTCATCCTCTATCCATTCTAGTCTTTTTATCTAATAGTTATCACAGCAAAGAGGGTCTACAGATGCATACATGTCTATGCCTTTGAGAGGCACCACACTTCGTTGGTGGTCAAAGTGCCCACACATATTTGTCTCTTTCACTCTCACACAAACAATATTAAGTGTGAATCACATGTAAAAGTCACTAGGATCTATACAGCAAATGCTATATTTTCATACTCTTATTGTTAGAAAAGCCAGCAAGCAGACACACCAAAATATTTTAGTAACCTTTCTATACCATATTCCAGCCCCCTTTAACTGCCCTCAAAGAGACATTGGTTGGTTGTTGTTTTTTATGTGCTGTATAAAGAAAAGTGCTAATAATAATAATAATAATAAATAAATAACAGTTCCCCTCACAGGTACATTTCTCTCCACTGAAATAAATACTGTCAAACCTTCACAAGCACATCTGCATGTCAATGTCGGTATAATGTCTCGCTCTTGCCATAGGGCGGACAGAAAGACAAGTAGATGCTCCTTCCCCACATTATGCACAAATTAATTGAGTGGAAGGAAATTCTATTGATTCTAGCTAAAAATACCATGCTTTCAATTGTGATTCTCAAGTCAGATGCCTTCTAGGTTCTCCTGCATGTGCATTAGACTGAGCTAATATACACCTCATTTAATCTGATCATGATTCACTGCCTGATTTTCTAATTAACCTTCATTTGTATATCTAAACTCTCTAGAAAAAAAAATTGAAACAAAAAATACCATTATTCAATCTATTTATTCTTTAGGATTATTTTTTTTTCTAATTACATCCATCAAATTATTTAGGCAGATAATAAATCTTTGCAATTATGTAGTGCTTTATTCATCTTAGCTTACAAAGGATTCAATAATCATCTCTATCCCCTACCAGGAGATATTATCATCATCCCCATTGTATAGATCGGGAAACTGAGGCAGAAATTACCTACTTTGCCCAACACCATATAGCAGTTGCACCCAGCACTGGAATTCAAGATACTTTCTACTATCTGATGATTAGGCAGTGGCCAGTGTGAAGTTAGCGTGGTGATCTCCACTCATGGGGGGGCGGGGGAACACTGTTGCAACTGGTTCACTTCCTGGCTAATTTCCTACAAAATTAGGTCGAATTTATAGAAGCCGGTTTTATAGAAATCGGTTGTATACAGCCGATTGTGTGTGTCCCCACATAAAGTGCTCTAAGTGCATGAAGTCGGCGGATCGCGTCCACAGTACCGAGGCTAGCGTCGACTTCCGGAGCGTTGCACTGTGGGTAGCTATCCCACAGTTCCCGCAGTCTCCGCTGCCCATTGGAATTCTGGGTTGAGATCCCAATGTCTGAATGATTCAAAACAGTGTCGCGGGGGGTTCTGGGTCCATGTCGTCAGGCACCTCCCCCTCCGTCAGAGCAACGGCAGACAATCAATTCGCGCCTTTTTACCTGGGTTACCTGTGCAGACAACATACCACGCCAAGCATGGAGCCCGCTCAGCTCAGCTCACCATCACCATATGTCATCTGGATGCCGGCAGACATGGTACTGCATTGCTACACAGCAGCAGCTAATTGTTTTTTGGCAGTAGACGGTGCAGTATGACTGGTAGCCTTCATCGGCGATCTGGGTGCTGGCAGACGTGGGGCTGGCAGATGTGGGGCTGCATTGCACACAACAGCAGCCCCTTGTCTTTTGGTAGAAGATGGTATATTACGATTGATATCCGTCATCGTCGCACTGCAGTGGCTGTCAATCATGGGCACCTGGGCAGACATGCTCAGTCCTATCGAACAGTCTCGACGATGATGGCTATCAGTCGTAGTATGCTATTTTCTGTCAAGCGCCCAGTATTTTCTGCCAAGCACAAAGAAGATGCCGAGGGCTATCAGTCATGCTGCACCATCGTCTGCCAGCTTAAGATGTAAAAAATAGATTTTTTCTGTATTCATTTGCTTCCCCCTCTCTCCGTGAAATCAACGGCCTGCTAAACCCAGGGTTTTGAGTTCAATCTTTGGGGGGGGGGCATTCTGTGTGACAGTTGTTTGTGTTTCTCCCTGATGCACAGCCACCTTTGTTGATTTTAATTCCCTGTACCTGTATGCCATGTCGTCACTTGCCCCTCCCTCCCTTCCTCCCTCCGTCCGTCAGATACTAGTTTCGCGCCTTTTTTCAGACCAGACGCCATAGCACTGGGATCATGGAGCCCGTTCAGATCACCGCAGCAATTATGAGCACTATGAACACCATGTGCATTGTCCTGGAGTATATGCAGAGCCAGGACATGCCAAAGCAAAACCAGGACCAGCTGAGGAGGCGATTGCAACGCGGCGACGAGAGTGATGAGGAAATTGATATGGACATAGACCTCTCACAAAGTACAGGCCCCAGCAATGTGCAAATCATGGTGTTATTGGGGCAGGTTCATGCCATGGAACGCCGATTCTGGGCCCGGGAAACAAGCACAGACTGGTGGGACCGCATCGTGCTGCAGGTGTGGGATAGTTCCCAGTGGCTGTGAAACTTTCGCATGCGTAACGGCACTTTCATGGAACTTTGTGACTTGCTTTCCCCTGCCCTGAAGCGCCAGAATACCAGGATGAGAGCAGCCCTCACAGTTGAGAAGCGAGTGGCGATAGCCCTGTGGAAGCTTGCAACACCGGACAGCTACCAATCAGTCGGGAATCAATTTGGAGTGGGCAAATCTACTGGGGGGGCTGCTGTGATCCAAGTTGCCAGGGCAATCAAAGACCTGCTGATATCAAGTGTAGTGACTCTGGGAAACGTGCAGGCCATAGTGGATGGCTTTGCTGCAATGGGATTCCCAAACTGTGGTGGGGCGATAGACAGAACCCATATCCCTATCTTGGCACCGGAGCACCAAGCCACCGAGTACATAAACCGTAAGGGGTAATTTTCAATGCTGCTGCAAGCCCTGGTGGATCACAAGGGACGTTTCACTAACATCAACGTGGGATGGCCGGGAAAGGTACATGATGCTCACGTCTTCAGGCACTCTGGTCTGTTTCAAAAGCTGGAGGAAGGGACTTTCTTCCCGGACCAGAAAATAACCGTTGGGGATGTTGAAATGCCTATAGTTATCCTTGGGGACCCAGCCTACCCCTTAATGCCATGGCTCATGAAGCCATACACAGGCAGCCTGGACAGTAGTCAGGACCTGTTCAACTACAGGCTGAGCAAGTGCCGAATGGTGGTGGAATGTGCATTTGGACGTTTAAAAGCGCGCTGGCGCAGCTTACTGACTCGCTCAGACCTCAGTGAAAAGAATATCCCCATTGTTATTGCTGTTTGCTGTGCGCTCCACAATATCTGTGAGAGTAAAGGGGAGACATTTATGGCGGGGTAGGAGGTTGAGGCAAATTGCCTAGCCGCTGATTATGCGCAGCCAGACACCAGGGCGGTTAGAAGAGCACAGCAGGGCGCGGTGCGCATCAGAGAAGCTTTGAAAACGAGTTTTGTAACTGGCTAGGTTATGGTGTGAAACTTCTCTTTGTTTCTCCTTGATGAACCATCCGCCCTCGCACCCAGTTCACTCTACTTCCCTGTAAACCAATCACTCCACCCTCCCCTCCCCCCTTCGAGCACCGCTTGCAGAGGCAATAAAGTCATTGTTACTTCACATTCATGCATTCTTTATTAATTCATCACACAACTAGGGGGATAATTGCCAAGGTAGCCCGGGATGGGTGGGGGAGGAGTGAAGGAAAAGGACACACTGCAGTTTAAAACTCTAACTCTTATGGAGGCCAGCCTTCTGATGCTCGAGCGATCATCTGAGGTGGAGTGACTGGGTGGCCGGAGGCCCCACCACCGTGTTCTTGGGCGTCTGGGTGAGGAGGCTATGGAACTTGGGGACGAGGGCGTTTGGTTACACAGGGGCTGTAGCGGCAGTCTCTGCTCCTGCTGCTTTTCGTGCAGCTCAACCATACGCTGGAGCTTATCAGTTTGATGCTCCAGCAGCCGGAGCATCGACTCTTGCCTTCTGTCTGCAAGCTGACGCCACCTATCATCTTCAGCCCGCCACTTGCTCTGTTCATCCCAAGATTCAGCCCGCCACCTCTCCTCTTGTTCATACTGTGCTTTTCTGTAGTCTGACATTGACTGCCTCCACGCATTCTGCTGTGCTCTTTCAGCGTGGGAGGACATCTGGAGCTCCGTGAACATGTCATCCCGAGTCCGCCGTTTTCTCCTTCTAATCTTCACTAGCCTCTGTGAAGGAGAAACATTTGCAGCTGGTGGAGGAGAAGGGAGAGGTGGTTAAAAAAGATACATTTTAGAGAACAATGGGTACACTCTTTCACGTTAAATTTTGCTGTTCACATTATACAGCACATGTGCTTTCGTTACAAGGTTGCATTTCTCCTCTTATATTGAGGGCCTGCCGGTTTGGTGTGAGAGATCACTCACGCAGTGCCAGGCAACAGATTTTGACTTGCAGGCAGCAATGGTAAGCCACAGTCTTTTGGCTTTTTTCACCTTCTTAACACGTGGGAATGGTTTCAAACAGTAGCGCCCTCATTTCCCATACCAAGCACCCATTGGGTTAGCCATTTAAAATGGGTTTGCAATGTAAAAGGAGGGGCTGCGGTTCCCAGGTAAACATGCAGCACAAACCCAACTAACCCTCCTCCCCCCACACACCCAATTATCTGGGATGATCACTTCACCCCTCCCCCCCCAACCGCGTGGCTAACAGCGGGGAACATTTCTGGTCAGCCGAGCAGGAACGGGCACCTCTGAATGTCCCCTTAATAAAATCACCCCATTTCAACCAGGTGACCGTGAATGATATCACTCTCCTGAGGATAATAAAGAGTGATAAGGAATGGATGTCGTCTGCATGCCAGCAAACACCGGGACCATATGCTGCCATGCTTTGTTATGCAATGATTCCAGACTACGTGCTACTGGCCTGGCATGGTAAAGTGTCCTACCATGGTGGACGGGATAAGGCAGCCCTCCCCAGAAACCTTTTGCAAAGGCTTTGGGAGTACATGAAGGAGAGCTTTCTGGAGATGTCCCTGGAGGATTTCCGCTCCATCCCCATACAGTTAACAGACTTTTCCAGTAGCTGTACTGGCCGCGATTGCCAGGGCAAATTCATCATTAATCATTTGTAAGCAGAGTCAGGATGAGCTCTACCCTGACGTCTGGTGGTCAATTATGGCGAGTGTGGAAAAGACCTCCAGGGGCTGATCTTGTTTGCATAGGCACACCCACTCGCCTGGCAGGAAACAACAGCAACTCAAAGTGGTTACTTTGGCTGGTGTGGGATCCCCAGTTTCTCTGTTATTGGGGCAGGAAGAATAAAGTTTTGTTACCCTGATTCTGTGAATCAAGGCCAGTGAACCTGTTGTATGACAGAAGGACTGAGTGAGTCCTTCACCATTACCTAAGTAGCACTTGTTTGACAAGGGGCATGGGTTACAAAACCCAGTGAATAGAGAGAGGATGGGGACAGGTATTTGTACCTGATGGTATGGGCCCCCTCTCTGAGGGGTTGAAACACCAATTGCACTACCTCCTCTCTCCACTGTTGAATATCAGAGCTAACTTTGATTCCATTAGAAATCTAGTTACAGACTGCTGAGCTGAATTCACTTTGGGCCAATGGTGCACTAGCACTGGGGCTCCCCTACTATGAGCTGAAATCACTAAGAGCTGAAATCACAAAAGAGCTGAGATCACTGAGGCTGTGTTAACTAGTGGGGGAGCCTGAAGCTATATTGCTAAGCGGCTGGCGGAGCAGCTAGCAGAGTGGAGCCTCACGGGGACAGTTGGAGCGGAGCTGAGCGACTCACAGGTCGGTGAGCAGGGCGGAGGGGCTGGAGAAGCAGCGAGCAGAGCGGAGCCTTGTGGGAGCGGCCCAAGGAACGGCTGAAGTGGAGCAGAGCTGAGCGGCTCACAGGTTGGTGAGCAGAGCGGAGCAGCTGCCAGAGCAGTTCGTGGACGGCAGGAGCGGCTCACGGGACAGCTGGTGGAGTGGAGCGGCTCGTGGAGAAGGCTGCGGCGGAACCCCACGGAGAGGCAGCCGGTCGGCCTCGGATCACGTAAGGTGACCCTTAACACCCTGCGTGCCTCCCCCCCCTCCCCCGCTTGAACTCTGGGGCTGCACTGACCAGGGACAGAGACTTTGGGGGGTTGTTGGACTTTGGGGACTTTGGTGATCCTTGGGTTGCTGGACCCAAGAGACTTTGGGGGGTTGTTGGACTTTTGGGACTTTGGTGATCCTTGGGTTGCTGGTTTCAAGAACCAAAGGGAAAGGACACAGCCCAATTTGCTGGGGTGAGTTTTTTGCTCATGAAGCCTGTTTGTGGTGTTTTTCCAATTTAATGCTGATGTCGTTTACCTCATGTTATTAAACATTTTCTGTTACACTCAGACTCCGTGCTTGCGAGAGGGGAAGTATTGCCTCTTAGAGGCACCCAGGGGGTGGTATGTAATTGTCCCAGGTCACTGGGTGGGGCTCGAGCCGGTTTTGCATTGCGTTATTGAAACGGAACCCCTAGATACAGAACCCGGCCCTTGTTGCTGCCAACTTAGATGGGCAGAAGAGTTACACATTAAACACACTTGCTTTTAAACCATGTGTAATATTTACAAAGGTACACTCACCAGAGGTCCCCGGTGTGCCCTCAGGGTCTGGGAGCATGCCTTGTGTGAGTTCGGGGGTTACTGGCTCCAGGTCCAGGGTGATAAATATATCCTGGCTGTTGGGTAAACCGGTTTCTCCGCTTCCTTGCTGCTGTGAGCTATCCACATTATCTTCATCCTCCTCTTCCTCGTACCCCGAACCCTCTTCCCTGTGTGTTTCTCCAGTGAAGGAGTCATAGCACACGGTTGGGGTAGTGGTGGCTGAACCCCCTAGCATGGCATGCAGCTCCGCGTAGAAGCGGCATGTTTGCGCTGTGCCCCGGACCTTCCATTTGCCTCTCTGGCTTTGTGCTAGGCTTGCTTTAGCTCCTTAATTTTCATGTGGCACTGCTGTGCGTCCCTGTTATAGCCTCTGTCCTTCATGGCCTTGGAGACCTTTTCTAATATTTCGCCATTTCTTTTACTGCTACGGAGTTCAGCTAGCACTGATTCATCTCCCCATATGGCAAGCAGATCCCGTACCTCCCGTTCGGTCCATGCTGGAGCTCTTTTGCGATCCTGGGACTCCATCACGGTTACCTGTGCTGATGAGCTCTGCGTGGTCACCTGTGCTCTCCACGCTGGGCAAACAGGAAATGAAATTCAAACGTTCGCGGGGCTTTTCCTGTCTACCTGGTCAGTGCATCTGAGTTGAGAGTGCTGTCCAGAGCGGTCACAATGAAGCACTGTGGGATAGCTCCCGGAGGCCAATAACGTCGAATTCCATCCACACTACCCCAATTCCGACCCGCTAAGGCCGATTTTATCACTAATCCCCTCGTCGGAGGTGGAGTAAATAAACCAGTTTAAAGGGCCCCTTAAGTTGAAAGAAAGGGCTTCATCGTGTGAATGTGTCCAGGCTTAATTCGATTTAACACTGCTAAAGTCGACCTAAACTCGTAGTGTAGACCAGGCCTTAGGCAATGATCCCATGAATTGGCTGGACATCATATACTGAATCCTCCTCTCATGCCTGTTTTGTGGATTAACGGAGCTCTTTGTGCTGTCACCTGTTAAGAGCACCAAAGTGCATACAAAACTCTAGACACACAAGCTTTTCAGTGGCTTTCCCCTCTCCCCGTAACACTAAGCCATATTTTTTGGTTTATTTCCATGAGGGTGATAAAGGGTTTTTCTGGTTGTTATTTTTTTGGTATCTCAGAATCCTGAGAATTCAACCATATAAGGAGTTGGCGGCTGTGACTGCGGAGCCATTGGCTATTATCTTTGAAAACTCATGGTAATTGGGGGAGGTCCCAGATGACTGGAAAAAAGCTAATGTAATGTCCATCTGTAAAAAAGGGAAGGAGGAGGATCCAGGAACTATAGGCCAGTCAGCCTCACATCAATCCCTGGAAAAATCATGGAGAAGGTCCTCAAGGAATCCATTCTGAAGCACTTAAAAGAGAGGAAAGTGATCAGGAACAGTCAGCATGGATTCACCAAGGGCAAGTCATGCCTGACTAACCTACTTGCCTTCTACAATGACATAACTGGCTCTGTGCATGAGGGGAAAGCAGTGGACGTGTTATTCCTTGATTTTAGCAAAGCTTTTGACATGGTCTCCCACAGTATTCTTGCCAGCAAGTTGAAGAAGTATGGGCTGGATGAATGGACTATAAGGTGGATAGAAAGCTGGCTAGATCATCGGGCTCAATGGGTACTTATCAATGGCTCCATGTCTAGTCACAGCCGGTATCAAGCGGAGTGCCCCAAGGGTCAGTCCTGGGGCTGGTTTTGTTCAATATATTCATTAATGATCTAGAGGATGGCGTGGTCTGCACCCTCAGCAAGTTTGCAAATGGCACTAAACTGGTAGGAATGGTAGATATGCTGGAGGGTAGGAATAGTATACAGAGGGACCTAGACAAATTAGAGGATTGGGCCAAAAGAAATCTGATCAGGTTCAACAAGGGCAAGAGCAGAGTCCTGCACTTAGGACGGAAGAATCCCATGCACTGCTTCAGACTAGGGACCGAATGCCTAGGCAGCAGTTCTGCAGAAAAGGACCCAGTGGACAAGAAGCTGGATATGAGTCGACAGTGTGCCCTTGTTTCCAAGAAAGCTAACGGCATTTTGGGCTGTATAAGTAGGGGCATTGCCAGCAGATCGCAGGACGTGATCATTCCCCTCTATTTGACATTGGTGAGGCCTCATCTGGAGTACTGTGTCCAGTTTTGGGCCCCACACTACAAAAAGGATGTGGAAAAATTTGAAAGAGTCCAGTGGAGGGCAACAAAAATTATGAGGAGAGGCTGAAGGAATTGGGATTGTTCAGTCTGCAGAAGTGAAGAATGAGGGGGGGATTTGATAGCGCCTTTCAACTACCTGATAAGGCGTTCCAAAAAGAATGGATCTAGACTATTTTCAGTGGTACCAGATGACGGAACAAGGAGTAATGGTCTCAAGTTGCAGTGGGGGAGATCTTCACTAGGAGGGTGGTGAAGCACTGGAATGGGTTACCTAGGGAGGTGGTGGAATCTCCTTCCTTAGAAGTTTTTAAGATCAGGCTTGACAAAGCCTTGGCTGGGACGATTTAGTTGGGGATTGGTTCTGCTTTGAGCAGGGGATTGGACTAGATGACCTCCTGAGGTCCCTTCCCACCCTCATATTATATGATTATATGATAACATCCTCGAAAGAACCACACCATGTGTCTGACCATGACTTGAAACTGAAATTAGAGACAGTCTTTGGTTTACATGAAAGCCAGTGTATACTGGAATAGGCATGGGGCATTACTGGACAGTTGCCCAATGCTGGTTATGTCAAATACCTGCAAACTACCTTAACACTAGTTGTACTGTCTTCATTAAAGTCTTTCCTTAACCTGAGACTCAACGTGTCACATCCTTTCCCCTATCCCCACCCCACCATTATTCAGCCCAGTCCTTCAGGCTTTCCATTACAGCCACAAACCTACCATGATGGGTTTCGTTTGAAGGTCTTTAGAACCACTATATTCAGGGTAATCATGGAGCAATACAAGCCATACATCTCCTACATTCCCACAACCATGTGTGATACTCCTACAGCCCTCTCGTGTCCTCGCCAGTTAAGAGAACACATTCCTGGTCTCAGTCTCTCAAGTTCCTGCATGGCAGTACACGGTGCTTACTACCTATTGGGATAGGACTATCAAACTGGTATGCCATGACATGGTAATGATGAGGTCTTCTGCAATTAATCACCACTGAAATAAATTAAATACTGGGGTTTTTAGTCCACAAAGTCAACAGACTTCTGTAGCTCCCATTTTAGTAGATTCTAGGTACGTCATAGCCTCAAACTCCCCTTTTCTTCTTTTATGGTAGCACAAAGTGACATACAGAAATTAAAAGTCTATTATAAAGTCGTTAAGGTAAATTCTGCATAGCCTCCTCCACTCTTAATTGGATCCCTTCCACTTTCACTGTGAAGACAGAACACTTGAGAAATACAGAACCAGAAAAGACTTTGTATCACAAATCCGATCACAGGCAGCCACATCAACAAAGCAAAGTTCTCAGTGGATGGATTAAAATGATTTTTTTAAGTTGGGCTTTTATTTAAATTAGATTTTTTTAAGAAACCTGTTTAAAATTAAATTTGAAATAATTACAAACTATGTTAAGGCCTGTACATGTTATAATTTATTAAAATAATTGAATTTTTTTATTTAATCAGCACACATTTGCTGACAATGTTTTAAAATCAGTCTAAGCACTGAACTAGGGGTAGTCACTGGATAAGCACCTGGAATCAATGTTTGTTTAAATCCTAAACCAGCTTTAGACTGCACCTGCGGCAGAGGTAACATTTGAGAGAATATTTTCTTTATTTTAGTTTATTCAACTGGTTCAGTTCAATGATTAGTTCACTGAAAGTTGAGAAACTGATTAGGAGGTGAAAAAGCAGGAAGTCTTCCAATTCTGATTAAAATGAGGTGTGAGAGGATGAGATCTACTAGCTCTAAACTCTAGAAGGACACAGTAACCAGAAAAAATCAATTCTATTCACTAACTACAGATAATACTTCTTTATTTAATAAATCAGTTAGTTTTAAATGCAAAACATGTTTTGCTAAAAAAAAAAAAAATCTTACTTATCCAGAACATTTGAGGTAGTTTTATTTAACTAATAAAAACAAATTTAAAATGCTGACTTTAATTGAATTCCAATTTCAATCCAAGAGAAGCTTGGCCCAAATCACATTTTTTTAAAAAAATCTAGTAAATAAGATCCTGTTCATTCACCACAGTAAACATAACATCATAAAAATGTAAAAAACATACATAACATAAGATGTAAAATTAAGAATCTGAATAAGTGTATGTTAAACAGTATAAATGCTTAAATAAATGTATATAGTTATAGTGTATCCTCCTGCTTAGCAAATAGAAGTATGAACTTTAGTTTGAAGGCTGTATTTAGTTGCAAATCAGTTTGGTTACCAACCAATGAGCTCCAACCTTACTTTAGGACAAATACAAAACAAGATTTACATGGACGATTTAAAGTTTCCTCTTTGCTGATTTAAATCAGGATTAAAATTGGTGATTTAAATAACAAATTTAAATAATTCCACCCCAACATAGTTTGAAGGAACACCCTTTACTATAATTCTGTTTCTTTTGTTAAGCATAGACTCAAATCACAAGAAAAACTTCTGCTGCTTTGCATCCAATGTGAATTTTACACAAGGAAAGCATTAGCCTGGCCCGTCAATTATAGCCCTAGTAAAATAGGTACGTTGAAGTGGGATTTGTGTAGTTATTCTGATCATAAACAGAATTATCGGGCGAGTGCAAATGGCAATTTTGGTTCTGTGGTCTACCACTGAAACAGCTTTGTGAATGAGAACTCACAACACCCCATTAATCCTACCCAATATTAAAACACACAGAAATAATGAGGAGAGAATGGGTGCTGTTTGTTCTCAATTATGTTATCACATCTGCAGCTGTTTACCTCCTGATAGACAAAATGCTCCATTTGTTTTTCAACCATGCTCTGCCAGTAGGACATTTTATATTTTATATATATATATATAATTTGAGACAGAAATCTCTCAATTACCGGGCTAGATTTTCATACTTGTTTGAGTAATGTCACTTATTGGCTCCTGGACTTCTATTTTCAGTCATTTCAGCCAGAGGAATGAGGCAAACTGTTTGGCAGTAAACTATTAAATGTGTTTTTCCGATCATGTTATTCTGAGAGCAATTTGTTCATTAACTGTAAATGCATGGAAAATACAGCACATGAGATGGGCATGGGAGGGTGGGAACTGGCTGGAGTTGAATTTGGGTATTTAGACGCTTAAGCATTACTAACAGGAAGACTTCAGATGGTTCACTAGAAATGTAATCAACAGTCAACACAAAACATTGACAAAAGTTCAGATCTACAAAAAACTTAGGCACTTAACTCCCCAAATCCAGGGCCGCCTGGGGGGGAGAGGAGGGGCAAGTGGGGCAATTTGCCCCAGGCCCTGGGCCCCACAGGGGCCCCGCGAGCCCTGGCCCGGCAGCGGCATTTTGGTGGCGTGGGGCCCTTCAGTGCTGCCAAAGACCCGCCACCAAAATGCCGCCGAAGGCTCGGACTGCCGCCGGGTGAGTACAAGCACCGCAGCTCCCCAGCTTTGCCCCAAGCCCCCTGAATCCTCTGGGCGGCCCTGCCCAAATCCAAAATGTAGGGACCACTGAGATCCTCAAAAACCCTGTATGCACTTAAAATGCATACCTAGGCACCTAATTTTTTGCCATAAAAGTCTCCTAGGTGCCTAAGTTTCTGCCTCTCAACATGCACTCTGCAGCCTGACCCTGGGCACCTGAACACCTAAGCTCCACTGGAATCCTCATTCCAAATAAAGAAGGGAGTTTCTCCACCCCTCCCGTCTCACCTACGGGTCTGATCTGGTAGGTGTGCTCCCTCCAACCTGGATTTAGGCATCCAAGTTGCAGAAAGGGGCAGGGCTTAGGATACACCTCTCTTGTACTTGTTAGCATCCACTACTGGCCAGGGAGGGAGACAGGCCTAGTGTATTTGATTTTGTGGATCCCATTATTAGTCACCTCTCTCTCCCCATTCATTGGGGGGAAGCCTGGGAGCCTAATCCAAGCTCTGTGGGATTCCAGAGATTTTCTGGACACCTAAAATGTAGGCGTTGCAAAGCTGAATGTCAAACAACCTAAGTCCCTTTGTGGATCTGTGCCCAAGTGTCTTGTGTACCTAGGATGCTTCTGCCCGGATTAATCAGCTACATTCTGGCATGTGACTAGAGTCACTTTCTTCTACCACTTAACAAGAAGTTTTGTTCGAAGCAAGAGAACAATGTTATCCCTAAAGTATCAGGGGGTAGCGGTGTTAGTCTGTATCCACAAAAACAACAAGGAGTCCAGTGGCACCTTAAAGACTAACAGATTTATTTGGGCATAAGTATTCATGGGTAAAAAAACCTCACTTCTTCAGATGCTGCATCTGAAGAAGTGAAGTTTTTACCCACGAAAGCTTATGCCCAAATAAATCTGTTAGTCTTTAAGGTGCCACTGGACTCCTTGTTGTTTTTGTTATCCCTAAAGCAACTCTGCCTCTTTCTGTACTTCACTGTAGAACCTGTGACTAGATCCAGCTCTCTCCTGCCTGGTTATTAGCTACAGCTTTAAATAAACAGTACATATACCATCACACTTGCTTCTGATTGCTAAAATGAACCCAAGGAAAAGAAAATTTTGCCTTTTTCTAGATGTTCTTTTTCAAGGGGAAGTAATGGGTAGAAATATCCTGCCTCAATTCCACTGTTGAATAGCAACCTATAGTAGAGGAACCAGGCATTCCATTGAACAGAAATGCTGGGATAGAGGAAAGGGGGACTCTCAAATTGTAGGATGGTGCATATGCTACACAATGCAGAGCACAGCTCTTCTGGTTTTCGCCTGAACTGCAACAAAGATGGGGTGTGGTATGGGCAGGCTATGGAGGGGGGTGGGGGCAGAGTGGGGCTGAGAGATCTGTGGCAGCACTCCCAGAATTCCAGTACCTATGGTGGGAGCAGTCAATGAGCTTAACAGCATCCCTCACCATTCACAAATCTTTCAGTGTCTGGCCCAGCTATGGACACCAAGCATTGGGCTCCATATTTCTCCATCTCCCCATGGCTCTTATCTCATCATAGTTAGAAATAGCCATGAACCAAAATCCAACATCCAAACTTCTGGGCTTTCAGATCTGAGCATTCAGACGTGGATACAAATTTCCTTACCCCCGTATGGATTCAGAACCGAACCCCAAATCCAAACACATCCTCTTTCTCCCTAATTTTTGGGGACATTCAAGGCGGATAGGAGCTTTTCAGCTTGGGATTCTCTTTGATCATGATGGGCATACACCCTCTTCAAGGTGGGCAAGTCCCCTCGTAAGACTGCTCTAAGTTTGAATATATGTAAATAATTAACACATAAGTTCCAATAGATGGCACTCAAATGTACATAGAATAGTTTATGAGATTTGTAACCCCAGTACAACTTCTTGTGCCCTGCAAATGGCTTGCTCCGTACAGATTGTAACACTGTCATCCTCATTTTACAGATGGAGTAAAAAGACACAGAGGGGGTAAGTGATTTGTCTAACATCACATGGTGAGTGTGTCACCAAGCCAGGAACAGGACCTGGACCTCCTCACCTCCACTTCTCTGTCTTAACCACTGGACCTTGCAAGTAGAATTAGGCTTTTGTATATTTTAGGGGACAGATTTTCAAAGGCACAAGAGGGAGTTAAACACCCAACTAGTCATTGAAAGTCAATGGGAGTTTTGTGCCGAACTATCATAGAATCATAGAATCATAGAATATCAGAGTTGGAAGGGACCTCAAGAGGTCATCTAGTCCAACCCCCTGCTCAAAGCAGGACCAATTCCCAACTAAATCATCCCAGCCAGGGCTTTGTCAAGCCGGGTCTTAAAAACCTCCAAGGAAGGAGACTCCACCACCTCCCTAGGTAACGCATTCCAGTGTTTCACCACCCTTCTAGTGAAATAGTTTTTCCTGATATCCAACCTGGACCTCCCCCACTGCAACTTGAGACCATTGCTCCTTGTTCTGTCATCTGCCACCACTGAGAACAGCCGAGCTCCATCCTCTTTGGAACCCCCCTTCAGGTAGTTGAAGGCTGCTATCAAATCCCCCCTCATTCTTCTCTTCTGCAGACTAAACAATCCCAGTTCCCTCAGCCTCTCCTCATAAGTCATGTGCTCCAGAACCCTAATCATTTTTGTTGCCCTCCGCTGGACTCTTTCCAATTTTTCCACATCCTTCTTGTAGTGTGGGGCCCAAAACTGGACACAGTATTCCAGATGAGGCCTCACCAATGTCGAATAAAGGGGAACGATCACATTCCTTGATCTGCTGGCAATGCCCCTACTTATACAGCCCAAAATGCCGTTAGCCTTCTTGGCAACAAGAGCACACTGTTGACTCATATCCAGCTTCTCGTCCACTGTGACCCCTAGGTCCTTTTCAGCAGAACTGCTACCTAGCCATTCGGTCCCTAGTCTGTAGCAGTGCATGGGATTCTTCCGTCCTAAGTGCAGGACTCTGCACTTGTCCTTGTTGAACCTCATCAGGTTTTTTTTGGCCCAATCCTCTAATTTGTCTAGGTCCCTCTGTATCCGATCCCTACCCTCTAATGTATCTACCACGCCTTCTAGTTTAGTGTCATCTGCAAACTTGCTGAGAGTGCAGTCCACACCATCCTCCAGATCATTAATAAAGATATTAAACAAAACCGGCCCCAGGACCGACCCTTGGGGCACTCCTCTTGAAACCGGCTGCCAATTAGACATGGAGCCATTGATCACTACCCATTGAGCCCGACGATCTAGCCAGCTTTCTATCCACCTTACAGTCCATTCATCCAGCCCATACTTCTTTAACTTGGCGGCAAGAATACTGTGGGAGACCGTATCAAAAGCTTTGTTAAAGTCAAGGAATAACACATCCACTGCTTTCCCCTCATCCACAGAGCCAGTTATCTCATCATAGAAGGCAATTAGGTTAGTCAGGCACGACTTCCCCTTCGTGAATCCATGCTGACTGTTCCTGATCACTTTCCTCTCCTCTAAATGTTTCATAATTGATTCCTTGAGGACCTGCTCCATGATTTTTCCAGGGACTGAGGTGAGGCTAACTGGCCTGTAGTTCCCCGGATCCTCCTTCTTCCCTTTTTTAAAGATGGGCACTACATTAGCCTTTTTCCAGTCATCTGGGACCTCCCCCGATCGCCATGAGTTTTCAAAAATAATGGCTAATGGCTCTGCAATCTCACCCGCCAACTCCTTTAGCACCCTCGGATGCAGCGCATCCGGCCCCATGGACTTGTGCACGTCCAGTTTTTCTAAATAGTCCCGAACGACTTCTTTCTCCACAGAGGGTTGGTCACCTTCTCCCCATGCTGTACTGCCCAGTGCAGCAATCTGGGAGCTGACCTTGTGCGTGAAGACAGAGGCAAAAAAATCATTGAGTAAATTAGCTTTTTCCACATCCTCGGTCACTAGGTTGCCTCCCTCATTCAGTAAGGGGCCCACACTTTCCTTGATTTTCTTCTTGTTGCTAACATACCTGAAGAAACCCTTCTTGTTACTCTTAACATCTCTTGCTAACTGCAACTCCAAGTGTGATTTGGCCTTCCTGATTTCACTTCTGCACGCCTGAGCAATATTTTTATACTCCTCCCTGGTCATTTGTCCAATCTTCCACTTCTTTTAAGCTTCTTTTTTGCGTTTAATATCAGCAAGGATTTCACTGTTTAGCCAAGCTGGTCGCCTGCCATATTTACTATTCTTTCTACACATCGGGATGGTTTGTTCCTGCAACCTCAATAAGGATTCTTTAAAATACAGCCAGCTCTCCTGGACCCCTTTGCCCTTCATGTTATTCTCCCAGGGGATCCTGCCCATCTGTTCCCTGAGGGAGTCAAAGTCTGCTTTTCTGAAGTCCAGGGTCCGTATTCTGCTGCTCTCCTTTCTTTCTTGTGTCAGGATCCTGAACTCGACCATCTCATGGTCACTGCCTCCCAGGTTCCCATCCACTTTTGCTTCCCCTACTAGTTCTTCCCTGTTTGTGAGTAGCAGGTCAAGAAAAGCTTTGCCTCTAGTTGGTTCCTCCAGCACTTGCACCAGGAAATTGTCCCCTACACTATCCAAAAATTTCCTGGATTGCCTGTGCACCGCTGTATTGCTCTCCCAGCAGATATCAGGGTGATTAAAGTCTGCCATGAGAACCAGGGCCTGCGATCTAGCAACTTCTGCTAGTTGCCAGAAGAAAGCCTCGTCCACCTCATCCCCCTGGTCTGGTGGTCTATAGCAGACTCCACCACGACATCACCCTTGTTGCTCACACTTCTCAACTTTATCCAGAGACTCTCAGGTTTTTCTGCAGTTTCATACCAGAGCTGTGAGCAGTCATACTCCTCTCTTACATACAACGCAACTCCCCCACCTTTTCTGCCCTGCCTGTCCTTCCTGAACAGTTTATATCCATCCATGACAGTACTCCAGTCATGTGAGTTATCCCACCAAGTCTCTGTTATTCCAATCACATCATAGTTCCCTGACTGTGCCAGGACTTCCAGTTCTCCCTGCTTGTTTCCCAGGCTTCTTGCATTATGTGTATAGGCACTTAAGATAACTCATCGATCATCCCTCTTTCTCAGCATGAGGCAGGAGTCCTCCCCTCTTGCGCTCTCCTGCTTGTGCTTCCTCCCAGGATCCCATTTCCCCACTTACCTCAGGGCTTTGGTCTCCTTCCCCCGGTGAACCTAGTTTAAAGCCCTCCTCACTAGGTTAGCCAGCCTGCTGGCGAAGATGCTCTTCCCTCTCTTCGTTAGGTGGAGCCCGTCTCTGCCTAGCACTCCTTCTTCTTGGAACACCATCCCATGGTTGAAGAATCCAAAGACTTCTCTCCGACACCACCTGCGTAGCCATTCGTTGACTTCCACGATTCGACGGTCTCTACCCCGGCCTTTTCCTTGCACAGGGAGGATGGACAAGAACACCACTTGTGCCTCAAACTCCTTTATCCTTCTTCCCAGAGCCACGTAGTCTGCAGTGATCCACTCAAGGTCATTCTTGGCAGTATCATTGGTGCCCACGTGGAGAAGCAGGAAGGGGTAGCGATCCGAGGGCTTGATGAGTCTCGGCAGTCTCTCCGTCACATCGTGTATCCTAGCTCCTGGCAAGCAGCAGACCTCTCGGTTTTCCCGGTCGGGGCGGCAGATAGATGACTCAGTCCCCCTGAGGAGGGAGTCCCCGACCACCACCACCCTCCTCCTCCTCTTGGGAGTGGTGGTCGTGGAACCCCCATCCCTAGGACAGTGCATCTTTTGCCTTCCAATCGGTGGAGTCTCCTTCTGCTCCCTTCCCTCAGATGGGTCATCTAGTCCACTCTCCGCATTAGTACCTGTAGAGAGAACATGGAAACGATTGCTCACCTGTATCTCCATTGCTGGTGCACAGACGCTCCTCTTTCTCCTTCTGGAGGTCACATGCTGCCAAACCTCCTCACAATCCTTCTGTCCCTGCTGCGCCTGCTCTGAATCTTCAGAACATTGTGGTCGTAGAAGCATCTCCTGACGTCTGTCCAGGAAATCTTCATTTTCCCTTATGCAACACAGAGTCAACACTCGTTTCTCCAGCCCTCGAACCTTCTCTTCCAACATGGAGACCAGCTTGCACTTTGTACAGACAAAGTCGCTTCTGTCCTGTGGAAGAAAGACAAACATGGCACAACCTGTGCAGGTTACAACAGCTGATCGCTCACCTTCCATATCACCGTCCTCTTAGGAGCTTCCTCAACTGTTGCAGGAACTACTCAGAGAAACCTGCAGATGAAAGCCTCAGTGCGCTCTCCCCACGCGAACTCCCAGGCAAACTCCCGCTGTTAGCCTCTGCTGTTTGCCGCTCAGCTGGTTCGCTGCTGACTGCCCTTATATACCAGTCAGGCCCCCCTATCATTTGTGTCGTTGAATATCTCCCCATGTCCTTCCGCTGGCAGAACAACGCTGCAGTGTTTACCAGCGACAGGCCTGGTCCCTTTAACAGGACAGTGCACACACAGCTGGTGCTAGTCATAAACAGACTAAGCAATTACTTAAGGCCTCGAGCAGCTCAAGGTGTCCCCCCCCCCCTTCCATTAATTATAGTTATGTGTTGTGAGGAGGGGGCAAAAATATTTCTGCTTAGAGCCCTCACTGGGACAGAACATGCCAGAGTAAAGTCGGAGGGCATACATGTTGTGTAACTGAGTTAATTAACCATACCGCAATGGAGAGTAAATAGCTTGTGGTTGAGCTCCTGCTCCATGCTTAATGCCAGCAGAGAAAACATTTTTCATTAGAGAAGCCCTGCAGAGAGATGCCTCAATATGAACCATGTTAAAGAGGATCTTAGATGAACCATTACTTGATTAGGAGACTGCAGCTCACCTGCTGTAAAATCTCATTTCTTCTGTCACTGATGTACTTTAGTAATTATTAAAATTTCTGCAAACACACGCACGCAGAATCATTTTTTAATGGGACTAACATTGGTCGTCAGGGAGATATGGTAGCTATCCGAAAGTACCAGATTCTTCCATCTTTACTCCCGCTGAGTAGAACTTACTCTGTGAGCAAGGACTGCCCCTGTATTGGTAGAAGCAGCAGTAGCTGCTTGCAGTATTTTTTTTTTCCTAGCACAGTCTAGCAATTGTTTTTCTGGGAGGAGACTATCTGAGGGACTATGTGACTTCTCCTGTACACACTTATCTCTAGCTTTCTTTTTGAAGTGCAAACAGCTGAAGAGAACAAAGCTCTGAGCAGCCTGTTTTTCAGGTAATTGCAAGTGAAAAAGGAGCTGTATACTTATGTCTGCAGTGCAGAGTGCATTTCTTCTCCACCCACTGCAAAAAAAAAAAAATGCACTCCTTCATTCAAATCAATATTAATCAATGTATTTGAAACAATTAGGGGGAAAGGCGCAGTAACAGTTGGAGCTGCAAGCTCCTTTTCTTTTCTTGTTCCTGCTGTGCCATGCTTTGTGATGTTAGAGCAGCTCTCCTTTAAAATCAGAAGTGAGATTTCCAGGAACAGCTTCTTCGGGAAACTTATGGTTTTTTTCACAACCGTTATGTTGAGCAGTGCTATAGGATAGCGCTATTAAAACAAAGCACAAGATCCTCTAATCAGGGGCGGCTCTAGCTTTTTTGCCACCCTAAGCACGGCAGTCAGGCAGCCTTCGGCGGCATGCCTGCGGGAGGTCGCCAGTCCCACGGATTCAGCGGCATGCCTGCGGGAGGTCCGCCGGTCCCGTGGCTTCGGCGTACCCGCCGCCGAATTGCCACCAAATCCGTGGGACCGGCGGACCTCCCACAGGCATGCCACTGAAGGCTGCCTGACTGCTGACCTCGCTGGGACTGGCAGGGCGCCCCCCGTGGCTTGCGGCCCCAGGCACGAGCTTGGAGCACTGGTGCCTGGAGCCGCCGCTGCCTCTGATGGCTACTAACCAAAGGTGCAGTTCCAGAAAAGCCTGCAAGCAAGTAAACAAACTTGAAGGACGTCAAGCAGCAATCGGATCAGACCTTACCACCTAAGCATGGCCAATTTAAAGGAGCAATAAGATGGGAACCCCCTAGTGAAAACTCAAGATGTTTTGAGCGAGGTCCAAGCACACCTGCAATTTAATTGACCGTTAGAAGCTTATTGTCACCATTTTTTTATTATTTGTTTTATCAGTAGTGCCTAGGAGACCCAGTCTTGGATCAAGACCCTATTGTACTAGGCACTGGACAGAGAACAAAAGGACATCCCCTACCCCAAAAAGCTTCCAATGTCAGGCCATGTCTACACTACAAAATTAAGTCAGCCTAACTTACATTGGCATACAGCCACCACAATAATTACATTGCTTGTGTGTGTCTACGCTTTGCTTCTTGTGTTGGCAGTGTGCATCCTCACCAGGACCACTTGTATCAATTGTACTGTCAGAGTAAGGTATAATGTGGGATGGCTTCTGAAAGCCAGTAAGAGTCGACATAAGCAATGCAGTGTCTACACTGATGCTGCATTGGCCTAATTATATCCACCCAGACTCTAAGCCGCTTGTGGATGTGGAGTTATTAAGTTGGTGTAGTGGGGCAGTTACATCGGTGGGAGAGAAATTTAACTGTAGACATTTCCATAGTTAGGTTGACATAAGCTGCCTACCTCTGTAGTGTAGACCAGACCTATGTATATGACAAGAGACTACAGATGGAAACAGACACTGTGGTCAGCAATTGCAGCAGCCGCATAATGCCCCAGCATGCCCTACCGTGCCTGTGTGGGTTTGAGAAGCAACACACTGCTATCAATATGCTGAAGAACCTGAGTGCTGTCACAGAAGTGTGGGTAAGCGCCTTCTGTCTCTTTAGTTTATGACCTTGAATCTCATGTTACATGTGAGGATGTAGGGTTTACATGGGCCCCTTCAGAAGACCCTGGGGGTCAGAAGGAAAGGACATGGTTGATATATTGAACTTGTGCTAAACAGTTTTATATTTAAGAAATAAAATAGAATCCCTGAAGAAAGAGGGACTGAAATCCTGTGGCTGGAGAGCAATCTTTGGTTAGCACAGGCAGAAATATCACCACATACCATCTCAGGAATGTGGTAACAAAAGCATTATTTTCTGGCCATATACATGGACCCTACATTTAAGAATAATCCTCCCTCCTGCCCAAGGAAGTTGGAGACAAACTACTGGAAGCAAAGGAGAATTGATATGGCATGTGAATCCCTTTGGCTGGGCTTTGTTGCAAACACCAGACAGTGTCATGCAGTTCGGAGAAAAGTGCAACAGTAGCAGCTCACGTGTGGTAGGTATAGCCCTTTGGGCCACAAAATTAGCGGATTGATCTCCATGGAATACAGGTGTTGGGTTTGCCAATGCAGACCCTTTACTGTACTCACAGCTCAAGAGGCCGTTCCTGTTTAACATCTAAGGACATAATCAAAGGGCTTTTTTCCCCCCACAATGGGTGCTGTATATACCAACAGGCCTTAGCACATGCAATGGGGAGAAGCTGACATAGTGTGAATAGAACATTTTTTCATTGCCCAGACTATGCAACTAAGTTGTACAAAGTAATGCTTAAGCATCTAAAGATCCAAATTTAACTCCATCCAGTTGCTGCCCTCCCAGTCCCACCTCACATAACTGTAAATGTGTGAAAAATACAGCTAACAAACAAATTGCTCTCAGAACAACAATATTACAAAACACTTTGTCTCATCCCTCTGGCTGAACTGTGTGTAAAAATAGAAGTGCAGGAGCCAATAAGTGTGGAAACAATTATGGAAATCTAGCCAGATAATTGAGATATTTCTCTTTCCCAAATTATATCTTCTTTTTCTATTCCATGGTTGAAATTTTCTACACAACTACCAAATATCAGAGCACATGGCTCATAATAGGATAAGGAGGTGAAGGAGAATGTGGAGGGACCAGCATTAATAAATAAGTTCTCCATAATGTGCTATTTGTGCTCTTTCGTGAAAACCTGCCAATCTTTTCCCTGGAGAATATATGCTCTCTTTTTTCCTTAAGGGCCATTCGATTTCAGTTAGTTGGTTAATGTTTCTTCTTTCGCATAGCAACTTGAAAAGCAACATTAAAGGTTGACATCCACCTTTTTCATGCACTCTGACTTGCAGCGACATGGAATGAACCAAGACTGTCCATCCGGAAAAGGATCTTAGAGGGCAGATGTTCATTACGTGTTCCATGGTTTGGATATCCTCTCCACATTCACATACCAGCTCTCCTTCATATTTCATTTGTATGGTAGGTAATTGCAGCACCTGTGGAGTTTCTGATATAATTCACTGTGATCTATATTTTACATAGCATGGTGAAGCCAAGTGGTTGATCAGTAGGATCCGTGATCAGGTCTTAACTCTGGACACATCCTTTTCCCACAACCGCCACCACCTGTCTTTTGGTGGTAGTTCTGAGATTTTGAGAGCTTTGGCTGCTAACCAGAAGGGGCTCCTGGACTTAAAGCAGCATCTTGGGGTGTTTTGAAGATCTTTGTAGATGGGCAAGTCTCGGTTTGTTATCGTGCAGTCATAGCCTCCTATTATTACTGGTTTTCTTGGGAGGGATGCAGGTAAGATATAGATGAGGCTGGAGAGCCAGACTGTTAGATTTGACTTCAAACATTTTTGTGAGAATTGCCACAGTAGTGTTCAATTGCACAGTGACAAGTTCCATACGTATGCTACCTGCCCAGACTGACAATCCATAACCATAGAATCATAGAATATCCAGGTTGGAAGGGACCTCAGGAGTTCATCTAGTCCAAGCCCCTTCTCAAAGCAGGACCAATCCCCAATTAAATCATCCCAGCCAGGGCTTTGTCAAGCCTGACCTTAAAAACCTCTAAAAACCCACCATTGCCAATTGCTGCTTAGAAACCAAGGTACTGGATACTTTAGAAATACAGACATGGAACAAGTCAGCATTCTCGCTCTCTCCCTGTCTCTCTGAATCAGATTTTTCCCTAATTTTTTGTTTCTTTTGATTACGTAACTATCATTCCTCTGCATCTTTGCATGCATATACATTCTGCACATTGGTGGGTGGGAGTGGCCCTATTTCACAATTTGGTTATGTATCACTTTTTAAGAAAAATATCTGGGTTTTGTGCCATGTGTGATCTGTGGTTGGAAATCATTGTATGTTCTCTGGAACATTTACACCTAGTTGTGGGAAAGGGCAGTATGTTTGTATCAGAACAGGCCACATCAGATTTGCAGGTGGGCTCTTATGGAACCAAGGGGCTAGGATGACCAAGTTGGGGAGGAAGAGTCTATTACTCTTGCTATTCTCTTGGGGGAGGGATAGCTCAGTGGTTTGAGCATTGACCTGCTAAACCAAGGGTTGTGAGTTCAATTCTTGAGGGGGCCACTTAGGGATCTGGGGCAAAATCAGTACTTGGTCCTGCTAGTGAAGGCAGGGGGCTCGACTCAACTCAATGAACTTTCAAGGTCCCTTCCAGATCTATGAGATAGTTATATCTCCATATGTTATTTATGTGGATGAGTGCTATTGTTTGGTTTAGGGTCAAGCTCATGACAATATTGTGTATGTGTTGGCACCGCCACATTATTGGCCAGCTTTTCCAGTGTGCTCAGCACCCTGTAGGTTCACTGGAAATAACGGCACTTTAGAAAATCTGACCTCATGTCAATGTAATACTACTTATGGGACATACAGCCCTATATGCATGAGGGAGAATGAGCACGCTTGTACCTGTCGTTGCTGCATAGGAGAGTTCTACTTTACAGATGGGAAAATTAAAATGGAAAGAGGAGATGTGACTTACCCGAGGTGAGAGGGCAGGACACTGACAGAGACAGGGATAGAATTCTATGACTCCCAAATCACAATCCGGAGCTCTATCTAAAGGACCATTCTGCTTCCCTGTTCATCAACTCTTTACACTAAATCCAGGCAATGCCCTTAAGCACTTTTAGTTTATGGTCTCAGAGACAAGTGCAGTTCAGTTTTTATGTACGTTTTGTGGTTTTGAACTTAAAAAGAAAAAACAAACTTTTCCTCCAACATCATTGTTAGATATAGAGAAAATAAGCTCAATTGCATCTGTTCGGTAGGTGTGGGGGGGAAATCAAAACAATTATATCTAATTACTGCCATAATTTTGCTTGTTTACTGCAGAGAAAGCCTGGTTGTCGAGTTGATGGGAAAGGTATTTATAAATATAATTGGTGTAGCCGGAATGAAATATTCTGCTTGACAATTAAACAGCAAAAAATTGGAAGTACATTATTCAAAGTCTTCGACATAAGGAACAACACTACGGAAAATAATGAATCAATCCTGGACTGTGCTAATACAGTATCGGCATCTGCCCAGAAATGGATACTACAATGTAGATTTGTACTCAGAGTGACAGGTACAAGTTGACATTGCTGGTAAGTGGGAGAGCCAAGAGTCGAGCACAGGTCTGAGTCACAAACCAGTGCTCTAGTCACTGAACCATAGTGCATCTTGCAGACTTGTTGCTTATTAAGTCATTCTACAAATGCAAGGGTGGAAGATGCCTGCTACCTCTCGCCAGCAACAGGAACATAATGCATCAAGAGTGAAGTAGTCAAGAGGTTTGTAAACCCAAATAATCTGTCTTCGTCAAAGCTACAGAATGCCTATTGTAATCTATTTAGTGCAATTATACACTGGAATAATGCTTTACACTCCTCTGGTATTAGATGATCAGCTGAGCAAGGATGTTGGAAAAAAATAACTATTCAGAACTTTCATTATGTACAAACTGAAGTAGAGTCTTGAAAGAAATCAGTGCTCCCTGAATGACAGAATAATGATATAGGACCTGATTCTGAAAACCCTTACTTGTGGAAATAGTTTTTAGCCATGCAACTTGGTCCATTAAAATCAATGGGGCTAGTAGCATAAATAAATAAATATTTACATGAATCACCGGGTGGTTTCATTCAATTTTTCCTCTTCCCAGTGAGTGGTCTTTAAAGTCTCAGATACAAGGGAAGATAAGTGGTACTTGACAGTCACACACTGTCACACACAGGCGGAGTATGAGAAAAGGGATACTGCTTATTGTTGGAAGGAGCAGACACTTCCAAAACTTCATGCAAAATTAAGATACAAGGATATAAGTGTCTCACAAGTGGAGCTCGCATTGATTCTTGTATACAAATCAAGTTTAGTGTAGGCCTATACCAATTTAAATTCAGTATAGTCAAAACATGTATTCAGCTTGTTATTTACTTTTTTTTGTGGTTCTGGGACAAATGGAGATCGATGGATGGGGCCAGGTTTTGGTTTGAAAAAATGGTGCTTGTTGGATTTTGTTTTGCATCAGGTTCTGGATTCTCAAACCCAGGGCCAGCTCCAGGCACCAGCAAAGGAAGCAGGTGCCTGGGATGGCCAATAGAAAGGGGCAGCAATCCGACCATTATTGGGGCGGCACATTGGGGTCCGCGGCGGCAATTTAGCGGCGGGTCCTTCAGTCCCTCGCTTCCTCTTCGGCGGCACTTCGGCAGCGGCTCAATCAGGTTTTTCTTTTCTCTCTCTCTTTTGTTTTTCCGCCGCTTGAGGCGGCAAAAAAGCTGGAGGTGGCCCTGCTCAAACCCAAGATTAAAAGCAGGTTTCATTTTAAGTGACCCACTAAAGATTTGGGGATTGAGCAAAAGCTTCATGTTTTGGCTTATTTCTAGGGAAGAGAATATCATAGCAAGTTGAGCAGATGCTCCATCCATTCTGGGTCCTCTTTCAGTTTCTCAGATTCAGTTTTTGAAAATTGATGCACTTTTATCAGCAGCATGTGTGCTTCAGTCTGATACACTCTCTCTGCTCTTTCATCTGGATTAGAGACAAATAAATTGACAGCTTTATCTTCTCTAGCCAACTCTCCTAGTCAAGCTGAAACAGAAGTCCGCAAGCTATATGCTGATTAGCCAGCTCAAAATTATGGATCTATGTCAAATCTACGTGTTGATTCATAACCTCTATAGTGGTTATCAGAAACTCAAGTCGAAGTGTGTCACACCTACTGTCATAACTATAAAGGGAAGGGTAACAGCTGTCCTGTGTACAGTACTATAAAATCCCTCCTGGCCAGAGACTCCAAAATCCTTTTCCCTGTAAAGGGTTAAGAAGCTCAGGTAACCTGGCTGGCATCTGACCTAAAGGACCAATAAGGGGACAAGATACTTTCAAATCTTGGGGGGGGGGAGGGCTTTTGTTTGTGTTCTTTGTTTGGGAATGCATTCGCTCTCGGGACTGAGAGGGACCAGACATCAATCCAGGTTCTCCACATCTTTCTAAACAAGTCTCTCCTATTTCAAACTTGTAAGTAAATAGCCAGGCAAGGCGTGTTAGTTTTCCTTTGTTTTCTCAACTTGTAAATGTACCTTTTACTAGAGTGTTTATCTTTGTTTGCTGTACTTTGAACCTAAGACTAGAGGGGAGTCCTCTAAGCTCTTTAAGTTTGATTACCCCGTAAGGTTAACTTCCATACTAATTTTACAGAAATGATTTTTACCTTTTTCTTTAATTAAAAGCCTTCTTTTTAAGAACCTGATTGATTTTTCCTTTTTTTAAGATCCAAGGGGTTTGAATCTTGATTCACCAGGAGTTGGTGGGAGGAAGGAGGGGAATGGTTAATTTCTCCTTGTTTTAGATCCAAGGGGGTTGGATCTGTATTCACCAGGAGTTGGTGGGAGGAAGGAGGGGGGTGGTTAATTTCTCCTTGTTTTAAGATCCAAGGGGTTTGGATCTGTATTCACCAGGAGTTGGTGGGAGGAAGGAGAGGGGATGGTTAATTTCTCCTTGTTTTAAGATCCAAGTGGTTTGGATCTGTATTCACCAGGAAATTGGTGAAGGTTTTTCAAGGCTTCCCAGGGAGGGAATCCATTGGAAATGGTGGCAGCGAAACCAGAGCTAAGCTGGTAGTTAAGCTTAAAAGTTTTCATGCAGGCCCCTACATTTGTACCCTAAAGTTCAAAGTGGAGATACAGCCTTAACTCCTACCTATCTGGATCTTCTTTTTTCTTCTTGCTTATGTCAGGGAAATTATGCTGGGTTGACAGCCCTGGGGGTTGAAGATTTCTTTATCCACAGAACAGTGCAGTCTTCTGCACCATTTGTTTGCCAGTGGGAAACATCCATGGAGGTGAAAGAAAAGGTCAATTCTTGGTCTCTTTACGGAGACTGTCAACAGGAATGCCAGTTGATGCCAGTTGTGTTTGTGCTTTTGTGGTGCAAGGACAACTGTTCACTAGAAACTGAACTGAGATCTCTAACTTATTTCCCAGAGACCATTAAACAGCCAGAACGTCTTATGAGTCACTGCCAACCCAAACTGGATTAGAATTGATGAGAGAGAGGAAGAAGGGCCTCATCCCATTCCCAAGCCCTTGGCACCTCCTAATTCTCCTCACCAACAGCAGCAGCAAACTGTATCTGCATCCTTGTTAGATGGTACCGACTGCACCGTTGCTTCATGCCCACAGTGTACTTGTCACAAAAAGACAACTTCAAATCTGGTCCATTGGCATCAGTATCACAAATAAAATCATGACTGGGTTGAACATATGATAGTTAACTGTCTCAAATAAGTCTATAAAATGGCAAAAGCAGTTCAATAAAAAGTTGGCTAATGTTTTATCAAAGCTACCGCTCTTGTTTATTGTATACATTTATAAAAGGCATGAGCCTCATTGCCTGGGCCACTAATGAATTGACAACAATTAAAAACACAATCAAATGTTGTAATGGGATCTTCTGTACATCTTAAAGTGTCTACTTCAGATGTAGATTCCGTTATGAAAATATCAATTCATGGTCAGTTAAGCAATTCCTCAGTATCCCTAGAACTAGCA
Organism: Trachemys scripta elegans; assembly: GCF_013100865.1. Lineage (NCBI taxonomy): Eukaryota > Metazoa > Chordata > Testudines > Emydidae > Trachemys > Trachemys scripta. Next base: position 129,685,846 of record NC_048302.1, read on the forward strand.
TGTGTAAGGATCCCCTTACGTGGGATCAAACCTTTTATTTACTTGTGCAAAACACACATAAATCTCAAAACGTTTTAAGATAAACAGTAGACTGAAGGCTAATGGAAGTTACACCACAGCAGCAGCCACAGAGGACAGTCAAGGATTAGCAAGACATTGTGCTGTATGGTCATACCTCATTTTTCCGGGGGGCGTACCTCTAGCATGAGCTGCAAGTGGGTGCAGTGGCCACTCAAAAGCTTTCCCCCTATGCTGGGGAAAACTTCCCATGGACATCTAAATCAACTTCGCATGCCTAACCCCTGATGGCAAAATACAAAGTGCCCACTCAATAACGAATTGGTCACCTTATTTAAAAAGTAATTCTCTCATCAGCTGAGCCAAGATGTTTAATTAAAAATGGCCCTTTCATAAGCATTTCCATTTTCATTTAAACAAAAGAAGTTTCTTCATAATATTAACCAGATTTTATTTCCAGACTGGTCCAGATATAATTATATTACCCTCACTCGATATTAATGGATTGCTTACTTCTAATTTACCTTATCTTGACTTAGTCATTTTGAAGATGAAATCTGGGCATGTATAATTAGCAGTACTAGAGTATTTAACACCTTGATTCAAAATTATTTATTAGATCTATCATTTCTGCTTTCACTCTGTAAGTAATGACTGACTGAATGCTTCTCTGACAGCTCGCTGGGAGGGGGAATGACTTGGGTGTGTTTATGTAAATAGTTTGCTCCTGCTCTGCTTACATATTCAGCAAATACAGCGGTGTCAAAGTGATCAACTCTGGGTGATGTTGAGTACAAATCACCTTAGTACTGATTGCAGTGGTAGTGAAATATGGTTACTAATGTTGTAATTATTGTAGGAATACAGGAAAGCAGGACTGTGCTGAACCGGTCCCAAATGAGGGGGCCACCCTCAGTTGAAAGAACCTCATTAAGCCAAGGGCTCGAATGTCAGCACCCTGTGAAAGTAAAAGGGGTAGGGATAGGTATTCCTATCCAAAAGGCTGCACATTCTCATCAAGGGTCTTCCTTAGACTGGTTTAACTTGTTTCTCCCACTGTTCAAAGGATAGAGCTAAATAGGCTTCATTAGGAGCCTCTTTGTTATGTTAAATGCCCAACTAGCACTGAAATCACTTGAGATGGGCAGTGTCTCTGCCCAGTCTGCTAAGAGCTAAAAATTACGAAAAAGACTGATGTGCAGAGGTCACAGCAGAGAGGCAGGTGTCAGCAGAAGGAGACTGACAGTCAGCTGGTGAATGAGTTGTTGGTGTGGCAGAGAGGCACGGTGAGCAAGTGGCCAGCAGGGCGACAGCGGAGAAGCACAATAAGCGTCCAGCAGGGTGGCTGGTAGAGAACCACCACAAGAGCGGTGAGCAGGTGGCCAGCAGGGTGTTGGCGGAGAGGCACAGCAGGCAGCCGGCAGAAGCAGCGAGCAGGCAGCCAGTAGGAGCGGCCAGCAGGGTGGCTGGCAGAGAGGGGTAGCGAGTGAGTGCCCGAGCAGCAGAGAGAGTAAGGTACCTCTTTACCCAACCCAGGGTGGGAGGTGAACTCTGCAGATGCACCTCTGAACTCTGGGTCTGCACTGTCCAAGGACAGCAACTCTGAGTGGGGTGCAGAGACGGGTTGGCACGTGAAAGGGACTTTTGGGTGGCTGGGACTGAGGGAAAAAGGGCACTGCCCAACCTATTTGGGGGTCGGTCTTTTACTCATGGTTTATGTTTATGAACCCTGTTTGCTGTGTTTTCCCAAATTAACACTGAGTTACTTCCCTCCTTTTATTAAAAGTTTTTCTACACTGTACTTGCGAGTGGGGAAGTATTGTCTCAGAGGTACCTAGGGGTGGTGTGTAAATTTCCCAGGTTACTGGCTGGGGGCTTGGGCCAGTTCTGTGTTGAATCAATAGAAAGGAACCCCTAGAAATTGAACCCAGACCTGGTTGCTGCTGGCTCTACCTGGCAAAAGGGTTACAACTCCCTTTTTTGACTAAGTGTTCCGGGTAATATTTGATGTTAAAATCACCTGCAGTTATGATCTTACACCTATCTTGTTGTAGAATATCTCATTGTCAGGCATTTTTATTCTGAGTCACTACAACTTATTTAATATTTTGGTTGTCCTCTATAGATAACCCCTTGTTTATATGCATGATACAACCTTTAATTACATCTCCATATACTATTTTTCTGTAGGATCCCTGCCTGATTAAGTGCCCAGCATGGACACACACACCGAGGCACAATTAATGTTTGTCCATGGAACCCAGCTGGCATTCCCCAACTTTCAAATGTTTGAATTTGCAACCTAAATAAGCCAAAGGGTCAGAAGCATTGCAATAGCCAAGACATAGGTAATTAGAAACTTCCAAACCAACTCCTGCTTTGCTTTATAAGTTATGGACACATCCGTATAGAACTGGAAGGGGAAAGATTCTAGTTTCCATTAAATCTCTCGTTAATTTCAGAGCTTCTCCTGTGCTAGCTCTGCATTAGGTTAAAATATGCTAGCAAATATGATGGTGCCTGATGGTGAAACCTGATAGCGAGTTTCTTGTTTTGAACAATTTTCAGCAACGCTTGTAATTCTTGATGGGAAAACGTTCGATAGGAATCAGAAGGCACCATCAGGATATTTGTCAGCGTGAAGTCATGAATGTGATTATTTTTGACTGCATGATTTTTGTGCTGAACGGAGTTGTTCAAAAAAAGAGGATACAGTCACATTATTCAAAGTGAATTATTTAAGCTCACCCCCCTTTTTTCTCCCCCAGAAAAAAATGTGCAACTTTGCATGCTAACATGTACTTTATGTCAGGGGAAAAAAAATCATTACTGAAAATTGCTTGTTTGTCTCATGAAACTGACAGCATGCTGCTAAACCCAGTCCTGTTTTAGCTTTTAAAGAGCACTACCAGTCTCACTTATTTAGCTTTCTACTATTCCTTTTCCAACTTACCGAAACTGGTCATTAGAACTCTACTAAACTACTTCTCGCTGCCTTAGTCAATTTTTTTTTTAATATTAGTCTGAAGATACCCATAGAATGGAGTAATCCACTCACCACTGTAGGATACAGATGCCCCTCTGTGCTGGACTCACAAAGACTATGAATAAGTTACAGCCCCAGCACGAGAAGGGTAACCTCTTTTGCTCAAGCTGTAGCAGTTCATGCTTTTATCACTGGATATCCCAAATTCAATCTCTGGTGTTTCAGCCAAATTGGTGGCTGTCACACTTTCATAGGATGGCTTCTCTGATTACAGGAGTATTGCAGCTTGGTTTGGTACAGAGTTGCGTACATTTTTACCGATTCGTCTACAAGAAAACTGGAGAAGGGAATAGGACCTATGAGACATAGGTACTAAAGCCTAATTCTTCAAAGTGCTGAGTGCACCTTTCACCTAGATAAGAGTCCTCAACATTTGGCATCCTGGAGGCTCAGGACCTTACTCAACAGAGTACAGGTGCTTTAAAAATGCAGAGAAACATCGGAGTGACAGATTCGGACACCCTTATTCATGATGAGAAACATATTACTCTGAGTTGTCCCATTGCCTTCAGTAAGACTACTCATGGACTAAGGTACTATTCAGCTGAAGTATGAGTAGCAATATCTTGCCAACAATAAGTACATTTTTCAACACTTATTACATACAAAATATTGTTTCCAAAGTCAAACATTTGTGCAGAAGTTGGAAAAGTGCCTGAAACACAGTATTTTGGTAGAATATAACAATCTCAGCATAAATTAAAGATGACATTATTTCAGAGGTTATGTCAGGAAAATAAATATGGCTTTGTGTATACAGGAGAACTACCAACCCTGTAGTATGTACAAAGGTGAGCTTAATATTAAGCAGATTTGCAATCCTTTTAAAAAAAAAGACAACTTAGTAAATTTAAAGATACAGGAGGATGTGTGTTCAAGATGAGAAGTTGTTACAGTATTTACAGAAGCAAATGCAATTCCACTATTGATCAAATCTAGTGTCTAATTCCAAAGGACAATGTATCTTTACAAAAGATTCTACAGACATTCTCAGTTAAACTTCACAGCTCCATAATGAGATAGATAAGTATTAATGTTATAATTGTAAAAATGAGGAAAATAGAGGTTAAGAGGCTCAGTTCTCTGCTCACTCACAATTGATTTCAAAGGAGTTCCTACTGACGTACACCAGTGTGAGAAGAATCAGACACAAGTCTCTAGATTCCAGGCCCTCTGGCCAGCAGTGTTGCCCAGGCAATGATGCCTTTATCCTCTCTGTCTCTCAGTTTTCTTGTCTGAGAGATGGGCCCAACAGCACTCATAGCTCTTTTCCATCTGGAGAACTTCACAGAGTTGGGTAAGCAAATACGAGTAGTGCCGTTCTACAGCACAGCTAAGGGCCATTAACTTAAAGCATGGGAGCCAAGCAGAACCAGCAATTGACCCTGAAGCTAGCCACAACATATGCCACTGTCAATCACCTGCCATCCACAGCAGCCATATGCAATGCAGGGTGAGTCCAGAGATGTAAAGCACCCAAGATGTGTTTAAGTCATTTCATATAAGGACATATTCTGTCTGGCCCTTACACAGGTATGGAGTGGAGGACATAACTCTTTCCCCTTCATAGCATGGACTGCAGAGAGGCCTGGCAGAAGGTATTGCCTTGCAGCCCCTGATGGTCCTGCCTCTAAGCTCCATATCACCCTTTTCTATGGACTGTGGCTACAAGGAATAATCTAGGCCTTAGCAATGAAGGTGGATCCTGTGAATTAGCAGAAGATACAATTCATGGGTTACATGCTAGAATCCATCCATTTACTGTGACTCTTAAGCTCCTATGAGAGGCTACTTCTACATGGGGACTGACTCACTTGTTTCCCCCTCTGACCAGACATCTGCCCAGTTACACCCACACACCAGAAGATATATTTTCAAAAGCAAACTTCCATCATGGCCTCCTCTAGCTGACTTCATAGCTTTGTTACAGCAACAGTATGTACAGCCGACGGAAAGGTCTGCTCACTCATTAGTACAAGAAAATTGTCCACACCCAAACACAGGAATTATAGCTGGGAAGTAATCTAGGGTACTTACTTGGCCCCCATCACTGTCATACCTGAGTACCTCACAACCTTCAACATATTTGTCCTTACAACACTCCTGGGAGGTAGGGAAGTGCTATTAGCCCTGTTTAATGAATGGGAAAGCGACTGAGGCAGAGACAGAGGCTAAATAACACAAAGTCTGTGACACAGCAGGGATTTGGACATGGGACTTCTGAATTCCCGTCTATCACCCCAACTACTGGACCATCCTTTCTCTGTCAGTCTGCCCAGGAATGTTTATTGACACACAAGACTGGGAGAAGAGACACTCAAAATATTCACTGTGAAGATTCCTTTGGCACACTCCCCTTATCATAAATGAAAGAACATCTCTCTGTGATAAGCTCCATTGGGTCATTATATTTCCTACAAAAAGGAGTTTGTTCTGAGCTATTGTTCCTTGTGTCTCTTCAAAGGAATCAGGAGTAATGCAATCATCTCTCAGGGAGAGTTCATCCTATGGCAAAGCATTTCATGTCCTGTTCATTCTCTCGGTAGGCAAGAATGTGGTCTTCAGTGCATAAGAGTCAGTATGGATGGACTCTGTGCCATTAGAAGTCATTATCAAGTTAATAGGTATCATGCACCATTACTTTTACTGGATTGATTAAAAACAATTTTTGCAGCCTACCAGTCCTGTACCCTATTCACAGGACATCTGGATTCTATTCCTAGTCCTGTCATTGACTCTGATCCAATGATCATTGAAGTAAAATGCAATTTTTTAATACATTTAAATAGGGACTGTATCAAGCCAAGAGAAAATCTAGGCAAATCACCGCACCTCTGTGACTCAGTTTCCCCAATCTGTAAACAAAACTCTCTCCCACCTGTTTAAAGTGCAGGGAAATCTAGGGAGGAAAAAAAATGATGCATTTATTATAAAGAGCATGTGAGCAGTAAGCAGTGGATCTAGGAGCCAGCACCATTGGAGAAAGTCTTCCTATCCTGCAATATATCAACATACCTCATTATCCCAATGATTAATACTAATTGGCATTATATAGATAGACACACCTTTTGTGCTCTGACATTTTGCACACAAGGAAGGAGCAAAGTCTCTGGCACAAAAATCTTAAAGTCAAACTCGACATCATTTGGATGGAGAACAAGGATAGGATGGAACATAAAGCAAAGTGATTGAGGAAGGATGTTTAGCATGTATCTTGGCATGGACCTTGGTCCTAGGATAGGAGCAAGGCAAGGTGGGTGAGCTAACATCTTTTATTGGACCAATTTCTGTTGGTGAAAGAGAGAAGCTTTCCAACTCCACAGAGCTCTCTTCTTCAGGTTTTTAGTGCCAATGTTTGTTCAAGGCTTAAAAAAACATGCAACAGCTTCTGTATCTTCTTAATTAAATTATAGGGGAGGACTGAGAGTACATTCAAGATGGAGAGGTGCTCAAATACTATGACAATGGGGGCCACATACCTACAATAGATAGAAAGAAAACAGGTTTTAACTCTTCTTGTTTCTCATGAACTTCCTGCAGAAGCAGCTACTTTCCCCCGCAGCTACTTTACAAAACTGCTGACACTCAGAAATGAGAACACAGCACACGGTACTAAGCTGAGTAGAGAGACTGCCTGCACCACACAGTGCAGAACTGACTTAAGAAGAATATACACTGCAGCTGATGAGTTGTTACCTCCCAGGAAGTTGCCGCCAATCAATAAAGCTATCAGTACAGTGCACGCTGGTTCAAAAGCCGTGGCCTTACTGCTGACTTTGATTTCTCATGTTCCGTCCGCATCCTGAGTAGGAGAGGGAAGGGAAACATACACGAGTGTACATGTGTGTGCTCGAGAGAGATGAAATGAGCAGAAAACCAATTAAACGGCGGTGTTGGATATGTGGCGAAGGCTAATTTAAGTTTATGGTACATAGCACCTTGCAGAGACAGAAAATGTCTTGAAGTATTTTATTTGGAGCACAGAAAAAGAGAAAAGTATGAAAATAAAGTTACAAATTCAGATCCAAATGCCAGGCAGCAAACCTATAAAGTAGGAATGGAATGTGAGGTAATGATCACATTTGAGGTAGACTATGGCATAAAGCAGTCGTTAACAATGGAAGGCTTGGCAGAGGCACAAATGCTCACTACAGTTAAGCAGGTCTAGATAGAACAGTTAAAATGATGGCGGTCACTTGATACAAGGGCTGCCGCTAGTGGGGAAGTTATAGGGGGAAAGGTCTTGCAGCCCATTTGCTATGATCCTTGCTTGTGAGAGACTTTGGCTACCATGAACCTTAGGAAGTGGGATATAATGTGCCATCACTTTGTGCAGGCCTCATCAAGGAGATGCTCCCCTTTTGAAGACCTTTACTTTTATTTGTCTCTTATAAATGGTGTTGGGGGAGGAGCTAAGAGGAAATTCAGAAGTTGGGAGGGAGTTTTATGTCCGAGTTTCTTTGAGCTACTAAGTTAAATCTGAGTGATAAGTTATTTGATCAGCAACCAGAGGAAACTGGAATATAACGCCCTCCATAAGATTAAGCTATTCATTTCTGTTTTTTTTCCCTCCACCTTTCCCCTTGTACCTGCTTTTCTCCTCTCTCAGTTTCTTCTCCACTGTGTCTTCCTAATTATGTGCCCCAGTTTTGCACTGCACTTCAGGGCTGCTTAAATCTATAATCTCTCTTCCTCCAGAGCTGCCCTCTGCTTAGGAGTGGAATGAAGAACTAAGCCAGCCCAGACTCCTTAAGCAGGAGAATTGCTAGGTCCTTTAAACACCCCCACCTCAAAAAAGCAAACAAACTATGCAACCTCTATGCCTATATAGTAAATGTAGAGCCCTGTGCATTCTTGAAAATGGAGGCAACTTCCTCCAAGAATGGTTGGATTGGAGATTTATGATGTTGCCATTAGACCAAATTGTTAGACATCAAACCCCCACCCAACCCACAAGAGGTAGAAGAGACTGCTTTTGTAGGATAAGTGGTTCTGTAAGTCTGTGCTGGGGTTAGCTGTTGCTTACATCCAGATACATCATTTTGCATATTTGAATAAACAGCAACAAAACAGGGTACTGCTGAAAGAGAGGAAGGGAACAAAATCAGACTAGAATCATCATCATCCTGTTACTCCAATTTTACACCAGTATAGTCCCATTACTTTCAATAGAATTACAACAGCATGACGCCGGGGTAATGCATTGGTGAGTCAGGCCCAAATAGACGTGTGGAACAAGGCACAATTGTGTACTGGCTGGATCCTCTAATAGGTCTCTCGCATCTTTAGTTTCTTTGATAGTCTCAAAACAACCCCTCTCCTTACAAAGAAAATGATGAAGGCTGTTTGGAAGCTTTAAGTGAGTGTAATTAACCAGTGGAACAATTTACCAACTGGCATAATGGAGTCTCCATCACTGACGCCAGTCACTTTTGTTCTTCGAATCTATTAATCTATTTACTTCAATGTAGGTGAGATCAGAATAAGATCACTTAGTACCAGATTCTGATCTCAGTTACTCCAGTGTAAACCTGGAGTAACTCCACTGAAGTAAATAGAGGTACCCCAGATTCACTCAGGCATGAAACCAGAATCAGAGCCTCAGTATATAATGTACTGCTTTACTAAACTTTTGTGGACACATACAGCCTCAGAGAGGGTAAATCCAGGTCCATATAGGCATAGCTTTGATACAGTTTTATTAGCTGTCCTTCCGCACAAGACTAACATTAGACAACTACCAGATGCTGTCAGGTGATCTATAAAAGCACATATGTTCCATTTTATGGTGAGATCTCACAATACTGCACGGAAGAAGCCAAGGGTTCAACAGAAATGCATCCCTGGCCATGTAACACTTTAAAGGAAGAATATAAAAGGAGCAGACACATTGTAAAGCCATTTCTCTTCTCGGTCATATTTGGCCTGGGATTTTCAAAGGCGCTGAAGAGAGTTGGGTTCTCAAATCCCATTACAAACAGATGGGAATTGGGTGCCTCAAGAGTCAAGATAAAAAGGAGGTTGTTCCTTACAAATCAGTGTGGCTATAGAGTTCAAGCTATAGGCTTGACTTTGCACTATTCTGCAGTAACTATTTCTATCCAGCAAAAAGGATTGGATGAGATGGGATCTTTTCTACATATTTTAGTTTAGTTACATTATTATATTCCATTAAGTTCCCTATTTTTCTACTGTAGCTGGTACATCATATAAATATTTGATATTAATTTAAGATGACTTAATTCATTTACTTATTCACAGATGGGAGGCAGGAAAGGGATCTTTCTGATTTTAATAGGAGAGTAATTGAAATGAGTTGCCCAGAATACCTGCAACTTGAAGAGGCTGGTGGACATTAAACACTGATATCCATTAACATGTAGGCAGGAGTCAAACTCAACTCTAGTCAAAAGGCTTACAGGCATCCCTTGTTTCCTATCTCATCAATATTTCTCTTTTTATGATGTGCCAGATTTCTTTAAGTGCATGTAAGTTGTTAAGTTACATAGTAACCTATCTGTGGCAAAGAAAGGCATGATTCACTCAATTTTACTAGTCATTATTTCAATCCAGGTATTTTAGACTGCTATTACAGGCTGCCAAATTACGGTTCTTATCATTAGCCTTGCTTTGCATGAAGAGCAACTCGGGGGAGATAATGCAGTGTTGCTTAGCATTTGCTGTAACATGCTTTGAAGCCAGCCTTTTTCCCTTTCTCTTTAGGGAGAAAAAATACCAACCATCAAAATAGAGAAACTCATTTGGAAATATCTGAATGATCCAGTTGAAAACCCTCAATGCTAAGACAATGTAAAGATCAACATCACTAGTGAAACATATCCTCTTCAAAATATCCCCTGGCTAATTAAATACAAAGCCCCAGTGTCTCAGTAACTCCTCTACAAATGAAGGTTTCTTCTCAGGAAGCAGAAAGGAATCATTGGAAAGACTGAACACAAAGTGAGATCAGCTAACAAGCAGGGGAGGTTTAGGAGAGATGCACAGTACAGAATATCCATCTGAATTAAAAACAAGTAGGAGCTATTCCAAAGACAAAAGTTGAGAGGGCATGTAATGCATCATACCAGGGAAATAATTATGTTTGTAGACAATATTAGGACAATATGGGAAAGTAAGTTCTTATACCAGTGGTCAACACCAAGAGCTAAGGACAAAGATCCCTTTTCAGCTCCCAGTGGCAAAACTCCTATTTATTGTCTTCCAAAGGGGAAGGTGCAAGAAAAGAAGCCAACAACTATGGTGCCAGTTTTCCATGCACCAATAATATATCTCGAGCCTCATATTCAGAAAATTTATGACTTCTACTAATGTAAATGGAAGATATGAGTGCTCAGCACCTCTGAAAGTCAGGCCTGTAATTTTCATATGATGCTTCTGGCACATTTACATACCATGAGCTCGATCATGCAAGGTGCCAAGTGTCCTCTACAGAACTTCTCAACGCCTGTCAAATTCAGCAGGAACTGAGGGTGCTCAGTGTCATTGTCATGCTAGGATTTGGCATCACCTACACATTGCTGAAAGGAAGCCATCTCACCCTACGCCCTGTCAGAAACAGTGCACTGCAGTGTGGATAATGGAATTTTAGACATGTCTCTGTTTGCACAGTGCCTACCCCAATGGGGCTCTGATCCTGACTGAGTCCCATAAGTGCTTCTGTTCTACTACTACTTATGACAATTCTAGGCTAAACATCAACATGTGAGGTGGCATGGGATATTTCCTGTCCCAGGGCCTTTGACTCAGTGGTGCTGTTGGTGCTCAACGCTCCTGGGGAAAATAAAAAAAGTCATACCATGGCAATTGTTAAAGATCATTAACTAAACACAGTACATTTCATAAGGTCGCTTTTACTCAAAAAGATGAAGGGTTGACTCAACTCTGCGGGCACTAGCAGGCCTTATTTCAAACTTGACTCCACCAAGCCATTCCATCCAAGCAGTTATTTTGTGTCATCCAGTCACAGGATTATGTTTTGGATTTAATAGAATTTAACATTCCTTTCCCCTCTGCCAGAAAATATATATCTCCTTTCATTGGGCACAGTTACTCTGACCAGCCCCACCACACAATACATTGCTCATCTCACAACATTTCTGAGAAAAGTTAGTTTGGATTGTTGCATTGTCTAGGCCAATCTATAATATCCTTTGGCCTTAAGGCATGCCCCATATCCCTCATTAAGGTAATCATCCTTCAGGCGAGGAAGATGGTAATGCCAAGGGTGTCATGGCCTAACACAATGAGAGGGATTGGATATACATTGATTTTACAGCCCATCAGATGCACTCAGTCATTCCAACAGAAGGAGCAATTAGGGAAGCGATTCTTCCCCTGGTCCCAGTTGCCAAGAGCTGAGCATGCTGCCTTCTGAGCCCTCCCACCTTCTACCAGCTGAAGATTTAAATTTTGCACCTACTTCACCTGGCAGCATGTTGCATTGACACTGGAGCTTCACAGTGGCTTTGGGGATAGGATCCTTGACATACATCTTCTTCTGATTCTAGGAATTTCCTAGCAGCCTCTCAGGGCAAGTTCAAACAAATCTGCCCTCTGTCCCTACCACATGCAAATAGGATCCCTGGATGCAAGACTTAAGGTTCAGTGTGCACCTACCCCATACTTCTGTGCCAGCTTGTGAGGTGAGGGGACAGGGAATACAATTCTACGAGAGTTGGGACAATAGCAAAAATACCCAGAACCACTAGGTGTGTTTGTGGAAGGAGCCTGGGAAGCTGTGGATGAAGACCTCCTGAGGAACATGAGAGAGGAATGTGTAGCATATGTAGACCCTTCATACCAGAGGAGGTGTCCCAATTCCTTCAAACCTTAAGTTTTCCCTCCGGGGTTCTCAGTTAGCATAGAACAATTCATGTTCCACCCCATATAGCAGAGGGTGAGCAGTAGCCATTAAACTAGCATTTCAACCAGTCCCTCGTAGCCTGAACTAGGGTCCTCTCTTTCAACTGCAGGTTTGGCAGCAGCATCAGAGCAGCCCTTGCTCCCTCTGGAAGAGGCTTAACAATTCCACAACAACTGGAGGAAATTCAAATATATCCTTAAACATGCCAGATCTGCAACCAAAGATGGCTGTGTATTTGGCAGAGATAGGTAATTTATATACAGTGTTATTGTTATGAGAGAACTGGACTTGATGTAACCTGGACTTGACATAACTGCAGCCACTAGTTGAAAACAAGACCACCACATAGTTTGAAATAATTTGGCCTTTGTCTATGCAGAGCAGGCGAACAGCTGCAGCTTTGTACAGATTTATTAGAATAAAAAAAGCGTGGATAACTCACCTTGGATCTGTCTTACTATTATGACTAGGAGTTGCTTTGCTCATAAGTAGCATGAGTTTTTTGCTGTTGCTAGGGAAAGTGTTAGCCTTTTAGAGGTTAATATAAGTTATGTGCTTTCTTTTGAGTAATTTATAAAAGATTAGTTGAGTGTGCGCAATTTGGAACAGTTCATGGAGGATGTCTAAGAGCTAGGAGGTTTGAGTGAAAGCACTCTTGTTTGTACCAATCATTTATCAGACGAAGGAGCTGTGTCCCCCATTGATTTAATTCCGAGAGGCCTGGAAAACACAGATCAGTTGGAGTGTCAGACTTCGATAACCCCAGGTAACATTATCAGCAGATGGGAAATGCAGCTGCCACTCTAGTGTTGGAGTGATATTGAATCATCATCACAAAACAGCACAAAAAAGGGGGACGATAATGATTTGGAAATGGAAACTCAGTTTGGCAGTGACCTGAACAAAGTTAACCATCTTTTCCTTGGGAGCAGTATGAACACAATAGATTCAGCCCATGGAAAGTGAAGCAAGAACAAATGGATATTCAATGAAATTGAAAAAGTGGGAAATTCAAAATTGAAAAAAAAAAAAATTGCCACAGGAAGTTGTGGAGGCCAAGAATTTAACAAGTCTAAAAAAGTGATTGGACATTTATATGGCTAACACAAATATCCAGAGTTATAACAATTATTGCCAACACAAATTTTTAAATGTTATTAAATCTCATGTTTCAGAGTTTAAACCAATCTCCAAGTATTAGAGATTAGGATAAAGCCTATTACGTAGGGGGCAGATTATCCTATATCTGCCTGCTATGGGATTCTTGTTCCTTCCTCTGAAGTGTCTGCCCCCCATTGTCAGAGATAGGATTTTGAAAGAGATGGACATGTGACAGATGTGTAGTCATGTTGCTTAATGCACTACTGGAAAGAAGGCACACAGATAGTATGGTGATAAGCACCATATACAAACCTATATAGAATGGAATAAAATGTCCTTTAGCTCTGATCCACTTTTTCAATTCCTGTATTTCTGCACTCCACAGATCAGCAAAGCTTTCTAGTTGGTTAAGGAATGGCATTGACAGACTTCAAAGAGGTTTTTATGCAGCACTCTTCTGCTCCATTTGAATTAGCCAGAAAGTTTTTTCACTACATGTCAGTGAAATAAAACTGAAACACACTATATTAGACAGTAACAAGATATTAGTCTTAACTCAAAGCAGAGTTAATGGTTTTTAAAATGTGCTAACAAAGCGTTACCATGTGTCCTTTGTTTCCCTGAGATGGTACAAGATCAGAGCCAGATTTCATTATTCCGGTGTTATAGTACATAGAAACAGTTCTGGACAATACTAAAAGGCTTGTATGTTATTTTCACATTTTTAAAAAAATATTCCACAATGTTCTTAAAAGTAAAAAAAAAGGAAGTGCCAAATTAACAGGGCAACTGAGCTGGTTGGAAAACATTTTGCAAACTCTTCTTTTTCAGTAGTGAGAAAACATTTTTAACAGCTGAAATACTGGGCACATAAAAACTTGACTGTCCCTCATTACAGACCTAAATTTATCTTCCATCCCACACAGACCAGGTATAATCACACTTTCTCTATTTGAATTATTCACATTAGAAACATAGGATCATGAAATGTAGGGTAGAGAACACGTTATTTATGCTAAAGAAATTGATCCTTCTCATTTAAACTTTCCACACTATGAATGTTATTATGTCCTCCTTCTTGGGACTTGGGTCCCATATGGTGTCTCACATTTCCACCTCAGCCATTGGATCTTGGGGTGTCTTTGGCTTCTGAGAGTTTTGAATTAATACTCTAAAAGGCTCAGTCAGAGTACTGTAAAGAACTAGCAGCTTTATTGACTGTAAGCTCTGTCTGGATGAATTTTTGCATGTGAATTATTTAAAATACTTTGCTGGCTTCCTCTGGGTCTTGTGAAAAGAAGCTTGCAATCACCCTCAGACATGCTGTGGTCCATCTTCTCTCTCACTATGCAGTAAAATCTAGCAGCGTCTACTCCTTTAGTGGGTGGGGAATCCCAGTCAGCCAAGCTCCTCAGAGCTGGTTATGGCATAGGAGTAGAGTTCTACTAAGTGACTGACATTCTCCTCATGATGATGGATAGGAGTCATATCCATGCTAGCAGAATTGGATCTTCTGGTGGCCCTTAATACAGTTATTCTCAAAATGCCATTTATACAACTGGATGGGCTTGTCTACATAGGAAAATTGACTGGCATAGCTATTTTGTAATAACTATTCCTTCATTGCTATTCCAGATTTATGTCCACACTAGGAGTTATTTCAGAAGAGCCATAGTGCTTTACTTTACTTGGGAATAATTTCCCCATGTAGACAAGCCCTGGGATTACAGCAGTATGAGCTTCAGTGCCACTGATATGCAGGTGACATTTTGCCCTGCATCTCCTTTCATCGGGCTCAGCTGAAGTTTCTACTTGTTCCTATACAGCACCAATCTCCAGAGACTTAGAACTGGTCTACACTGGGGGGGGGGGGAAATCGATCTAAGATACACAACTTCAGCTACGAGAATAGCGTAGCTGAAGTCGACATACCTTAGATCGACTTACCTCGCGTCCTCATGGCGTGGGATCAATGGCTGCGGCTCTCCCCTCAACTCCGTTTCCGCCTCGTGCTCTGGTGGAGTTCTGGAGTTGACGGGGAGCGCGTTCGGGGATCGATTTATCCCATCTAGATGAGATGCGATAAATCGATCCCCAATAGATTGATTACTACCTGCCGATCCAGCGGGTAGCGAAGACATACCCTTAGTTCATCTATAATAATAATTAATGGAGATATCCTATCTCCTAGAACTGGAAGGGACCTTGATAGGTCATTGAGTCCAGCCCCCTGCCTTCACTAGCAGGACCAAGTACTGATTTTGCCCCGGATCCCTAAGTGGTCCCCTCAAGGATTGAACTCACAACCCTGGGTTTAGCAGGCCAATGCTCAAATCACTGAGCTATCCCTCCCCCACACAAGCTAACCAGAAAACCACACACTTCCCCTTCAGATACAGATCATGGCAGGCTCATCAGTAACATTATGGAGAACCTATAACTAGACAGGATTATCTCCACCCATTCCTCTGCCTCCTCTATTTCCTCATCTGTGGTGACACAATCTTACTGCAAGCCCCACTCCTCTATCCAAGTCCCGTCTTTGGTTCAACTCTGAGTAATTTTCTTCCCAACTTAGGAAGGAAGAAGGGAGAGGACCTATTTCCTCTCTTTGGAATGCCTGTTCCAGCACTGTCTCTAATCAGGCCATCTGCTCCTTAAGGGACGGACCTGTCTTCTCTTATGTGCGTTAAGCCCCACGCACACTGACAGTACTCCATAAATAATACGTATTAATAATAACAACACTATCCTATGCACCTTTCTTGACTCTATAGACTCTGTGACATAAGCCTCCAACAACATAGAAAAGCACTTTATTCAGCCCACATCCTGGACATCAACTTCTCAAGTCTCTAATCATAAATCATAACCTGAATTATTTGTGCTATTGTCAAACAATAATCCGCACTTTGCTGTGTGGATTCTATTTATAGTCTGATGACATTTCTATTACAGCATGCTATTGAATTAAAAATAAAATGCCCTGGACATTTACAAGATAGTACTCTTAACTGGAAGAGAAAGTGCCAGATCCTCAGCTGGTGCAATTCAATGTAGCTCCATTGAAGCAAATGCCAGTTGGCACCAGCTGAGGTGCTAGCCCAGAGTTTTAGCAATTAGAATGACGTTCAGTTCTGATGACCTAAATGGAAATCTACCTACAATGATAGAACATAAGAAGAGCCTTACTGGGGTGGCCCAATGGTCCATCTAGCCCAGTATCCTGTCTTCTGACAGTGGCTGGTGCCAGACTCTTCAGGAGGGAATGAACAGAACAGGGCAATTAAAAAGCTTCTGGCATAAGATGTTTAGGGACACCTGAAGCATGGGGCTGTCTCTTTGACCATCTCGGCTAATAGCCATTAATGGACCTACCCTCCATTACCATGAACTTAGCTAATTCTTTTTTTAACTCAGTTATACTTTTGTCCTTCACAACATCCCCTGACAACACAGGCAACTTGACAGTGTGTTGTGTGAAGTACTTCCTTATGTTTGTTTAAAACGTGCTGCCTATTAGTTTCCTTGGGTGATCCCTGGTTCTTGTATTATGTGAAGGGGTAAATAACACTTCCCTAATTACATTCTCCACACCATTTATGATTTTATAGACCACTGTCATATCTCCCCTGAGTCGTCTCTTTTCTAAACTGACCAGTCTTTTTAATCTCTCCTCAGATAGAAGTTGTTTCATACTTCTAATTATTTTTGTTGCCATTCTCTGTTCCTTTTCCTGTTCTAATATACCTTTCGTGAGATGGGGTGACCAGAACTGCACACAGTATTCAAGGTGTGGACATAGATTTAGACTGATATTTTCTATCTTATTATCTATCCCTTTCCTAATGGTTCCTAACATTCTGTAATCTTAAACTTCCTGCAGGGGATTTTCTGCCCTACATAGTAAATTATATTAAGTACTATAAAATAAAGGCCCTTCTATCTTTCAAGGAAGTTGGAATTTTAAAGCTGCTGGCTGGACTGAATTCTATTGCAGGGATATAATGGTCTGTTAAATTCTATACATTCATTACAGGAAGTTCTCATTCTCTATTAAATTTGCCAAGTAATGTCATATAATGTACAGAGTCCTGTTGGTTTGAGTCCCTGATTCAGCAAATTGCTTTAGCATGTGGGATTAATTTAAAGCACATGCTTAAAGGTAACCACCTGATTAAGTGCTTTTCTGAATTAGGGCTTTAATCCCTATTGAATGCAATAGGATTTGTCCATAAGGGTCACGGTGATTAGTTACCTCTTTTCCCCACTAGTTTTACATACTTCTCCTCTTCCTGGTGATCAGGAAGTGTCAAAAGGCAGAAGTGTCAACATATTGACCAAAAAGTTGTCTTGCAGCATTTTCAAGAGCAGAAAAAATAATGCCATTTCTAGAGGAAAGATTGTTCTGGCGAGGTTTTTATATGCCTGATCGTTCATACTCAAGAGGGTCAGGTAAACTCTGAAATTTTTTGAGCATATCTGAAATGAAATGAAACTCCAGAACTCTGGGGTTTGCCCGGCATGAATGGAAGCTATTACTACAGAAACAATTGTTTGTGATATATAAATAAATATTTAAGCAATATAGAATGTGAACAAATAGCTAAAACCATATTGAAACTGAATATTAATACACTATCTACTTATATATTTCTATATATTGGTTGCAAGTTATCTATCATGATTTAAATATATAGCTGATTTTTTTCCTGTTTGGATCTCTTGCAATTCTAATGCCAAAATTACTGGCGATATACTTTTAATGGAGACAGAAATTCTCATGTTATGTAACTGACTACTACATTGCATTTTAAATGTTGTCTTCTGGATGATATTGAACTATCACATAAATTAAGAAATATTACCTTAAAAAGGGAGAAAAAGAATAAGAAACATGTTAATACCTTTTTTGCACTTTGTAAGAAAGGCTGTAAAACAAACTTTAGTTAAGCAACTGCTTAATTGATTATCCATACCACCTTTCTTCATGTTCTTTTAATTTTGATTGCTTAATTGAAAAGGACTTGAGTTGAATTCAGTTTTACAGGGTTTTATTAAATATCCTAAACAGCAACTAATATATCAGATGACAAAAATAGTACTAGACCTATAATTTGGTTACATGAGCTAGAATATAGTTAGCTATGACGATTTACATTTTCAGAAACAAATCACACAGCCAAAAATGGAAAATAACATTCAATTCTTATCCTGGGATGGTGACTTTGTTTAGATTTTCAACTAAGGTCATGTCTACACTGCAATTAGACACCGATGGCCAGCTCATGCCAGCTAACTCAGGTTTGTGGGGCTGTTTAATTGTGGTGTAGATGTCTGGGCTTGGGCTGCAGCCTGTGCTCTGGAACCCTCATCTGTCGCAGGGTCCTAGAGCCTGGGCTCCATCCCTAGCCGGAATGTCTACACTGCAATTAAACGGCCAGTAACCTGAGCCCCACACACCCAAGTCAGATGCCATGGGCCAGCAGTGGGTTTTTAATTGCACTGTAGACACCTTAAGAGTCTCTTAGGCCTGGTCCCCACTAAGTCCCCACTTCGGACTAAGGTACACAAATTCAGCTACGTTAATAACGTAGCTGAATTCGAAGTACCTTAGTCCGAACTTACCGCGGTCCAGACGCGGCAGGAAGGCTCCCCCGTCGATGCTGCGTACTCCTCTCGGCGAGCTGGAGTACCGGCGCCGACTGCGAGCACTTCCGGGATCGATCCCAGAACATCGATTGCCTGCCGCCGGACCCTCCGGTAAGTGAAGACAAGGCCTTAGAATGAAGCCTCACTTGTGCCAACAGGTTATCAAACTCCAGTGTTGCTAACACAAGACGGGGGGGAAACGACCATCAAAGCTAAAGCATGAGGCAACTCTGTCAGTTACTTACATGCCAGTTCACCAAGGACTTGTCCCTAATGGCGCCATACTCAATCCCTTTAACTTATCTCCCAATGAATTATATTAGCCCCAGGATCCGATTAACACTCCCAACTATTTCATATAAACTCCTACATTTATGATGTAGAGA
This sequence comes from Trachemys scripta elegans, assembly GCF_013100865.1. Lineage (NCBI taxonomy): Eukaryota > Metazoa > Chordata > Testudines > Emydidae > Trachemys > Trachemys scripta. The sequence goes on from NC_048302.1 coordinate 129,704,933, forward strand.
CACAGTACAGTTCAAAAGGCTTGTACTCAGTCTTGTGGCTGCACTCCCCAGTACAATAGGTAATATGAAACCATTAGCTATGGTAGACAAATAAGAAGCGGCCTACAATCTTAACAGTAACTTGTTCAGTTTCAAATGTACTTGGATTGGAACCTGTTACAAAAGAAGGACACATACTGTAACTCGGACTCTTTAAAACACAGGCACACTTCCTTACTACCTAACTTGACTGATTTGCATTGTCACCCAAGAGAAAGTCTCTGTGTTACTTATCAAAAGATCTGCCAAGCTGACAGTTTTCGGCTCAGTTATCGTTTACAGCAGGAGCTGACACTGTAAACACAGGTGGAACAGAGAATGGACATCACTAGTTTTTTTTTCCCCCCTGATGCACTAATGGGCAACCCAAACTGCTGAAAAATAGAAAGGCAGATAAAGATGCCCCTCCAAGACAGGTATTTCATGTCACCAGAAGGACTCCCACGTGGCCAGCCCAGGATCTCAGTCTTCTCCCCTCAAGTTGTCTTCACCTTCCAGAAAGCAATATGCTGAAGGAGACAGACCATTTTATCCCATTTCTGCTGGGTGGTTCAACTTGGTACCTTTTCCTGGAGATGCTGTCGTGGACCAATCATACGGTGACCCGTATTTCTGCCAAAGATTTGAAGTGTCCAACCAACAGGAAAGTTGTCCTCTCACCATCTAATTTTTTTCCCCAATTTCTTTGTGCAACACATTTTTTCCACGCCACCTTATGAGAGACAAATTAGGTCATAACTGTTGGTATAACCATCCAGGGACATACCTTGAACACAAGTTGCTGACCAAAGCAAACCAGCTGATCTCTGCAAGCGTTCTGTGGGCCCATTTGCAATGCATCCCTTGGCCAACTTTGCAGTTATGCTTGCTCACATTGCTTTTTCTCCATCAACACTTGTCCAATTGCCAAAATGTCCAGTTTAAAATTCATATCTATACAACAGCCCTCCATTCCTTGATGCTCCCGAAACTTGTTTTAACCGTCCATAGTACAATGCAAAGTCACTTCTAAACTGTTGTGCTCAAGCAGGCTGAGACAGCTGTATAAATCTTCTATTTCTGTTCTCCTTGTTTTAACAACAACAATGGTATGTAAGGCTAAGCTAAGTCTGTGCATTATCATCCAAACTGTTACATTTCCGATTATGCCATTCTGTGGCAAGCGTCCTTATAAAACCTCACTATTTAGTTTCAGTTCCATTTATTTACTGCCTCTTTCTGCTTAGATATATAACACTAATCTGAAAGCATAAGCATGCTTGATTACAAATATCAGCCTAACTAAAATAAATCAAAATATACACAATCCCTTTCTTTCCCTAACAGGATTGCCTAGGAGATAAACCCTGTCACTGAAGTTTACAATATTTTACTCAAAGCTGTATCGCTCATACTTGACATTCCTTTTATAAACCTCATTTAATCACAATATTCAACTCCATTAAGTTCCCTATTTTACTATGGCAACATCATATCATACCTTAAATGTTTGATATTGATTTGTAATTAATTCACAGACATGGAAAAGGAGGCTGTGTCTTTAGCTGCACCAGCAGGGTACTTTGGGGGAAAACTGCAGTAAATCAGTTTCCGCAGACTATTGAAAAAAATCTAGCCATTATACCTTGAGTATTTATTCTCTCAGCCTCTGTTCTATCTTTTCTAAAACAGCCTTGATGCTTGGGTAATACTTAAATAGTAATAACTCATAATTCTGGGGTTTGAGTTACTAAAACTTCCATTTGAGGATCTTGAAGAACTTCAGAAACATCAGTGCATTAAGAAGAATACCCCTTTCAGTGACTGATACAAAGTTATTTCTGGTTAATGAAGTTTGAATATTTCCCTGAGACACATTTAGTTGCCTAAATATGGATTCATTTGGCACTCAAATGAAACAAATCTTATTTTCCAGACCTACTGAGCATTAGCAGCTCTCCATGAAGCCAAGTGATTTACCCAATTTAACACAGAATGTCCCGTTGTCCCGGATGAATCAAAATCAGAACCCATGTCTCTTGAGTAAAGCTGGTTGGAATTTTTCCAACAGAAGATTTTTCCATTGGAATAATCCAGATTAGTCTAAATAAAAGCTTTCAATGGGAATGTGTTGATTTTGATATTTTGACAGAAGTCAGATTGGTTTCTGACAGGAACCCACGGATTGCAGCAGAACAGGGCTTCCACGTGGTTCTAGATTCCAAGGAAGCTAGGGAACATATTTTGTTTCAGAAACACCAGTGTTCCACCGTGTGAACATTTTGGTGTTTCTGAAAAAAATATTGCAGCCTCCTAGTTCCAGGATATATTTTTAGTATTTGGATTTTTTCCCTGATTTAGGATGAAAAATCCCCCCTTCAACTTTTTTTTCATGGAACTAGAAGTCCCTTTCACAGAAAGCTCTATTCCTGAGTGCTACATCCAAGGACAATCCATCAGATCACAGCACCGAGAAAGGGAAAGAGGAGCGTCACAGACTGTGCTGGATTTGTTCTGCACAGATTGTGATTCAGGACTGTCAGGCTTGAAACCTTCCTCACCAGCATGGATATCACTAAATGAAGTGAAAAACATTAGGCAAAATATATAGAAGAATAGCTCTATATTATCTTGGCTGTACCATGAAAGATCACCACATTGTATATTGGTATAAGTCAACTTTTGTAATCTCAAACACCATAGATGTTGCTCTTAATTTAAAGAAAACCACAGAGTATTTACTTCAAACTCATTCTTGATCCTGTAATGCTTAGTAGGGAGCAAACCACTCAAAACAGCACTGACCAAAAGTCAGACCATTCCATTCCGTTAGTTAGAATCTCATGCTCACGAGGTGCTGCCTTCCCACATGCCCTCTCATGGCTGTGCAGCTATATTGCATTCAGTGCCCCCTCAGGTTCTTTCAATTACAGACTAGATCAGTTCGAAACACGTCGCCCCTTTGCGGGGTCTGATTCATTATGTTGTTCTACTAAGTGTAACTCACCTCATTAGTCCCTTCAGTTCATCCTCCTGTTGGGTCCATGCAACAATCAATGGAACCTTTCTGACCTCTGTTCAGGAGGCTTGTACCACCCCATCTCCTGGATCTGGGGTTGTACTTTAAATGGCCATTCTCTCTTAAGTCAGGAGTCCTCAGCTCTTCTTCCTGGAACTGGGTTGTAATGTAGTCTGCCCCTCTGTCTCTCCCTAAGGATATGTCTGCACTAGAATCAGGAGATGTGATTACAGCACATGTAGGCATACCCAAGCTAGCTCCGATCTGGCCAGAGGAACAATAGCAGTGTAACTTCAGCAGCAGTTTGGGCTAGCCTCCCAATTACAATCCTGACCAGGATCCCAGGTAGATATTCAAGCAGCTAGCCCACACGATCCCCCGTTGCAGCAGCTACACTGCTATTGTTACTCAAGATAGTTAGCCTTGAGCTAGCTAGATCAAAGAAGTTCAGGTATGCCTACACTAGCTACAGTCACATTGCCCAATTATAGTCTAGGCATAGCCTAAGCCAAGAGTCCCCAGCTCTCCTCTCTGGAGCTGGGTTGCAACTCAGGCCAGCTGAAAAGCCTTAGCAAGCTTCTCCTTCATCTGGCCCCCATCCCCAGTTAGTCCTCTGGCTCAGAGGGTTTGGCTGACAGTCTTGTCTTGGGGTCTGCTCTGCTATGAGGGAACAAGTGGCAGATGTTCATGTTACCCAGGGTTTCTCAGAACCCAAAGCAGTGATAATTTAACTGTTTCTCTCCAGGCGATGTCAGGAATAAATCAATGGGAACACTGCAGTTCTGTCTGATAAATGATTGACACAAGCAAGCGTGCTCTGATCTAAAACTACTGTTTATTAGATGTGAAGCATGCACACACATTCACAATAGGTTTAGGACATCCCAGATATAGTTACCCACAGTCTGAGAGAGTTGTGAGTGATCACCAGCTGGGCCTCCAGGGGTCCTCTTTTTGACCAGCTGATGGGGAATTTAGATGTCAGAAGGAAGGAAAGCTTCCTGGAACTGCTCCGAGGTACATAATCTTTTATAGCTAAAATCTAAGCATATAATCTATAGGGACTCCTATTGGTTCAGCATAACAACATGTACTGGGTCACCAATTCTCCTAATTTCAACAAACTACTAACTGCCTCAAGTTTCTAGTATTTCTACCCATAATGACAATGTGTCAGGGTCACCTAAAACCAAGGTTGCTATTCATGCACTCTTCCATAACTTTGTCCCATCCTCCCATTCTGATTAACAAATCTCAAATATTCAGTTGTCTGACCTTGCCTCACAAAGGTCTAAGATTTTCCTAGCTGTGTGATGTTTATTTTTCTGCTGGCAGTGGCTGACCATAGAAAATGGCTGACTGCAGTACTGTCAAGTTATGGGGTACATGCAGGAATGTCAAATGCTGGGATAATACTAGTTCCCTTCTCCCAGCTCATCTCCAGTTGGTCAGGTGAGAAGAGACCTTTGCCCTGCTCTTTCTGCAAGCTCTTGGACTCAGGATCTTAAAGAAACAAGCTGATTTTCTCCCAAACACTACTTAATCCTGGGACCACTACCTCCATCTGTGCCTCTTATTTTCAAAGCCTTCTCATACATCAGAACCTCCCAAAATCTTTGAGGGCCATGCCAGGTGATGGAACTGACTGTTAAGCACCATTACCCTTACGGGGGCAGACTACCCCATCCCACTCACCCATTTTGTCAGTCAGTCCTACATACCTTCAAATTTGTCAATAACTGACTGATTTTTAAAACCTTTGCTATTCCAGCTCCTTGAACCACTGAGATTATCAAACCTCCGCTCAATTAATACTGGGGCATAAACCAACAGATGACTATTTCTAATTTCACCTTTTGCTAGCACAGTGGAACTCTATATACTTACATAAACATATCTAGTAGTTTCCCGAGTGTAGTACTATACCTGGGGAAATTGCAAGGGAAAGTCTACTCACAATGCACGCAGGGGAAAGAGGAGGAAAAAATTGATTATCCCCATTGAGGGAGAGCTTTAAAGTTTGTGGTACTGTGTAGCCTAGAGTTAAACAACTTGACTGGGAACAACAAACCGATTGTATAATGTATGCCAGCATGTGGACTCACCAGCAGGAGAGGGAAAAATAAAAGCCTCAGCCACAGGTCACTTCACATCCTCGTTCTCCGGGCTCGCTTCATTTCCAAAAACCCCAGAGAGAACAAGTCAGCTCAAATCACTTCATAAACCAAATTACCTTTATTTTGCTTCTTCATATCAATGAAATGAAATCAGGAGATTAAAAAGCCTTTAGGTAGCAAAGATCTGATTTAGTTACCAATCAATTCCATAATAATATATGCCATAAAAATTGTGAGGGTAATTTGCATGGTAAGCTTCTGTTTCAACAATGAAAATGGTGTTCTCTCAAACTTCCCCCCCCTTCATAACATGTAACTTGCCTGTTTATGTCTAGCATAAAACTCCTATTTTGCAGATTTGTTTTCATTTAGCTGCCCAATGAGCTTTCACTGGACCTGAAAAGCTTAATATTTCATAAATGATACAATGTGGACTCAGAAACCTGAAAGTTTACCGCTGGGCTAACGGTGAATTGTACTTTAAATGAGAAATGTCCAGGAGTAAGTGCTCAAATTAAGAAACTCAGCCAATAAAGCTAAATAGTTGTATCTTGGAGTCAATTTTCAGTATCGAGACATCCCACTGAAAACACCCAGTGAACCACCTTTTAATCTCATTAACGAGACAGAGAAAATGACATGTAATTCTTATCCTCTGAAGGTGGGGGCTATGATAAATCCCAGTAACATGCCAGAGCACGAGCCCAGGAGCTGGGATCTGTTATCATCTACTTACCCTCTCAGAACCTAATTTCTATTTGGAATCCGAATAAAAAATCTAAATACATTGACCTCTAATACACTCAAAATGTTGGAATAAATCAAGTAGCAGAATTAATAACTGACTTTTTACTAACGTTTTATTGTGCAAGAAAAAAATTCAATATGCTTGACATTATTTCTAATTTGAAGTTCTGTTTAATACTGCAGCCTTGATATTATTTACCGTGCCATTTTCCAAGGTAAGTCAGTTTCAGCATTTGCAAAGGATCAGAAAGGTGATAGAGAAAGTAATTCTGGTTACAGAACAATGTAGCCATGAAAAGAACCTAATTAGTGATATTCTACTATACTGTCCAAACTGAGCAAATCTTTTTATTTGTAATATATGCTACAGTAGCCCCTATTGACCCCATCTAAGATCAGGGTGCCATTGTGGCAGGATCTGCACACACGTAGTCAGAGATAGTTCCTGCCTCAAAGACCTTACATGCCAAAGAGACAAGACAGACAAGTAGTGGGGAAAATTAAGTATTTATTATTCCCATTTTACAGATGGGGAACAGAAATGTTAAGTGACTTGCCCAAGGTCACAGAGTTTGTGACAGATCCAGGAATTGAACCCAGTCTAGTTCCATAATGGGCCAGACCAATGGTCATTCTAGCCCAGTATCCTATCTTCGGACAGTGACCTGTGCTAGCTTCAGAGGGAATGAACACAACAGGGCAATTTTGAGCGATCCATCCCCTGTCATCCAGTAACAACTTTGGCAGTTGAAGGTTTAGGGATACCCAGAGCATGGGGTTGTGCCCTTGACCATCTTGGCTAATAGCCATTTAAGGACATATCCTTCATGAACATATTCAACCCAATTATACTTTTGGATTTCATAACATCTCATGGTAAGAAGTTCCACAGGTTGACTGTGTGTTGTGTGAAGAAATCCTTCCGTTTGTTTTTAACCTGCTGCCTATTAATTTCTACAGGTGGTCAAAGAAGCATGCTCTTGTGGTTATCAATGAAGCAGATGACTATTTCAAATTATACATTGAATGTGAAATTAAATGTATTCAGCTATTGTTATTCTAATGTTATGACAGGCATTGATTAAATGCCAGTGATAAGGCTTTTGAATGACAATTTAAGTAATAGACATCCAGGGACAAGATGCTGTGTCATAATTATTATTATTATTACAGTAGATGGTGGGCCCATTGTAATGGGCACCATACACACACTTTATTAGATTCCCATTTCTCTCATAAGATGATTGAGTGCCCTTAAAAGCTTACTCCACTTTTAGTGGCATTAAAAATTTCAGAGAGATTCTCTGTACTCACAATAGAGCATACAATAAGAAAATAAATTAGCTTTGTAAGGGCACCCATTGTAACTCATAAGTTTAATGTTACTGTACCTTTGTGAAATATATGACAAGACAATGATTATGTGATTATCTATTATGTCATTTGTATCATGTGAATCTGAATCCATCTCGATTTCCACTACAATATTTTTGGGGATTGAATAAATACACAACATACACAAAACTGACCTTTTCCAATGTGGTTTTCAAGGTTGTTGTAGCTGTGTTGGTCCCAGCTAAATACAAGGTGGTGTTAACTTCTTAGCTTAACAATGTTGTAAGAAATCAACTTTTCACAGAACAATCATTCTATATCTCACTTTTCAGTCCTCACCCTCAAAGGAAACCTGCACAACTTCAACGGTGAGCATGGGAGCTCAAATTCATAACTTTGCTAGACACTAAAAATAGACACAAAAGACACTGGATTTATGACTCATTACAATCGGGAACCCACTAACTCTCCTTTGCCCTACGACCCCAAGGTCATCACAGTCCATTTCACCTTGAATGGTCTCTTGCAACATATGTTAACTCTACAGCTATCAGATCGGGTCCCATTCAAAATCTGGCCAGAGGAAGAGGTGGAGGTGGTGCTGCCCACCTTATAACTAGTTAGAGCGCTTACCTGGGATGTGGGGACTCAGATTCAGTTTCCCCTATTTCTGCCTGAAGGGAAGAAAGGATTTCAATGGAGTCTCCCAACTTTCAGGATTGTTCCATTGGGCTGGAGAGAGAGTATGAATGACTCTCTAATGCAGGCATTAGATCACCCACCTGAGATGTAGGAGACCAGAGTTCAGTCCCTTTTGCTCCAAATCCTCTTATTATTTATCCACCAGGTTAGAGCACTCTCCTGGGTGGCACCACCACCACCACTTCCTTCTCTGGCCATTTGGTGTGGAACGAGGCAGGCTCCTAAGCCACCTGACTCCAGGTGGCAGGTTCCTCTTTGTGTATCACTAAGCAGAGATGGGCACCTAAACACCGGCTTCAGGGGGCGTCTGTCTCAGAGAGGGGCAGGGCTTAGCATACACCCCCCATCAGCAACATCTCCCTTTGGCTGGCTTAGGATGCTGGCTTTTGTGGATCCCATTCTGAGGTACCCATCTCTCCCCATGCATTGTATAGGGAGCCTAGATGCCTAACTTGACTTTGTGGATAGCAGTGTGTTCCTGTGATTTTTCTAGGCACCTAAAAGTTAGGCACTGTGATGCTCAGTGTTGCAACACCTGACTCCCTTCCCACCTTAAGGGCTTGATCCACTGCCCAATTAAATGTAATAGGAGCCTTCCATCAACTTTAAGACTAGGGCCTTAAATGAAGCCATTTTATTTAGTTGTCTACAATCAGAGGTAGGGACCGAACATTAGGCACCGACATTTAAACAATTTTACCTACGGTACCATTTTGAAAAGCACCTAAATCACTTAAGATCCTAAGTTCTATTGACTTAGGCTCTTAAATTACTTAGGTGCTTTTGAAAAGTTCTCGAATCCCAAATCAGTGGTCATTCATTTACACTGTAGTGCCTTTCTGTTGCTGTTATTAACCAATATCATCATTTAAATTATCTAGTTGCAAATTAGTTTGATTTTAACCTTCTCCTTTGCAAGTTAATAATTTTTGTTCAGATTTGTTTTACCTGCTGTTTTATCTGCTTTCCAAGCTGCCTTACCAGTGAGACCATTTAAAAAAAAGGTCAAGATTTGGTTATGTTGATCAAGAATTGACTAGTAGTGTATGAAATGCTACTCAGTAGAATAGCCACTTGTCTCTCTGAATTAGGCATACCTGGAGGTTTGTGAAGTTTCCAGTGGATTCATGATCTATGACAAAGGATCGTAACATATTTTGTAGCAGCTGTGTAAACCTGTTACTCTGATCTCACTTTAATTACATCTCTCCCTGACATATGTTAATATCAAAACCCACATGTTATATGCTAATACTATGGGACAGCTTGCCACACTAAAATCTCTTCTAAACCTCCCCACGCTAAACAGCAAACTATTCCGGCTCTTGAGAAAAGGAAGAGACAGAATGCTTGGAAGGGCAAGATTTTCCTTGGCCCTTCTGGGGTGGAAGGTCATAAGAAGTCGGTGTAAGAACCAGGCACAATTGCAGCCCTCGCCCGCCAAGATACACAGCACTCAAAATGGGCAGGGAGAAGTAGGGGATAAGGTTTAACTATCATGAGGCTAGGAAGCTTTGGTGCAAGCTAGTTATGCAGGAAGTAGGAAGCTGCACTCCACCAAGAGGGGTGAAAAAGCAGGTACATTGTCTCTGGACACAATAGTACAGCTCCACATCACCTGCTTACTATGGGCTGGGCATAAGTAGCACCAGCTAGTGATCAATGCAACCAAGATAGAGCAGCCCACCAAAGCTCTAGGCATTGCCAGTTGAATGTCTGCTGATGAACAGTGAATGGGGTGGGGTGTGTTTGAATTAAACCTATTGGCACTTCAAAAGGATTGCATCTTTGCTAGACATAGCTTTGCCTCCCCCCTCCCGTGAAGGGGGGTGGGGTGGGTTAAAGGTAATGTCAGGCTTGATATTAAAAGCAAGACTTTAGATTTGGTTAGAAAGTGTTTTCAAAGAATTTGCTTTGCTCCTTTGTTATAGCCAAGTGTCCTTCTAAAAATACAGTGGCAGACTAAAGATGTCCAAACAAGTTTCAGTCTTAAGTGAATTCATTTTTCTTCACCCATACCAGCTGGAAAGCAATAAAATGAGTTATAGAACTTTGATCAAGTTCATTAGAGTGTTAGAGGTGTTGTACAGGGAGCCGTGCTATGGAGACTGCCTCCTGAAACATCTGATTCCCCTCCATTATGTGCCCTATTTCTTGATCTGATCTCACACCCAGGGACTCTTCAAGGAAGGAGAGTGAGGTTTGGAAGTATAAATACAGGAATCTGGAAACAGTTTGTTAACTACGTGTACAAATGAAATCAAGTCAATCTTCATAAATCAACAGCAGCCATATGGTATGTTTGAGAAATCTGGGACTCTTCAGGGAAATGAAGCTCTGAGAAAGATAATCATTTACAGGCTGCTCACAGGATTGTATGCTCTGGCTAGAACTACGAGCAGCTTCTCTTTTTTTCAAAGTGGCTAGCACAGGCTTGCAAGTTCTGGTGAATGCCTGAGGCCCTCCCTCCATCTCACAACCTCTCTGTTCTTTCCTTATTAAGTGTGTGTCCAGGGCTCTCCAGCTAGCGTATCCCACAGAGAATTATTCAATATCTTTTAAAGCAGCAATTTTCCTTTATTGTGATTTATGCAGCCACTCTGCTATTCCTATGTGACCCTCCCCCTATTGTTCATCAGAAACTGCTGCAGAGAGAGCAGTCTTTGGCCTTTCACCAGGTCATATGGTTGGGGTGCTTTTACATTGGTTTCTACTCCGGATGAGTTTCCTTGGATTTACATGACCATGCATCCAGACTGCCCCATAACCTATCTATCCCCTAGCTATGTTCTCAAGCAGCAGAACATGCCATGCAGCCTCTTAATTTCAGCCATCAGGACCCCCTTTTCAAGGGACTCTAATCCCACCAGTTGACCCAGAGGTGATCTGGTAGACTTTAGTTACCTGTCCTTAGGTGATCTTCTCCTCTGGATTAGCAATCCCATAATTCAATGGGAGAAGAGCTATCAGAAATCAAGGGTTTAACTGGTTAGGGCTCAGAGGGCAAGGCTGATTCTTTCACAGCCATGCTGTTGATATGTGAAGTAAAGGATTAAAGGATCTCTCTAATTTAAGGCAGAAATTAGACCCATCAGGAGCAGAGACATCAGGGAAGAAATACTGGAATTAGGTTTAGACTCTATGGGACAGGTGAGAGGCCAATTCAGGTACTGGCAGAACACAGAAAGAACACACAGATCATACCTCAATCTGCTGAGCACACAGGATTTGGGCCCCTGAGTTTAAAGTTGATTTCTCAGTGTTTGTGGTCCCTTAAAAATAAATAGTGGAAATATTTACCCTCTTCCCCATTAGCCCATCCCTCCCCCCCCCACAGTTCTCTCAAATGATTTATGTTGATGTCACCATTGTAGACTGAATGCTCACTCATGTCATATGTAGCAAAACTGTGGGTGATTGTGTAGTTTTCTAGGAATTAAGTATGAAATACCTACTTTTCAGAAGTCTGCAAGATTGATTCAACCCTTTATCCAAGCTAATTGCAAGTGTTCAAAATCTCCAAGCATTTGGCCCATAGATATCTGTAGTACATAGGAGTTGGAAGTGTCCCTTTAATAAGTTTGTGATCCCTGTGGCAACCCTCATTGTTTCAAAAGCCACCAGAACTCTGCCAGAGCACATGTGTATTCACGGAGCTAGCCTTATTATAGAAGATCAGGGTTGGAAGAGACCTCAAGAGGTTATCTAGTCCAACCCCCTGCTCAAAGCAGGACCAATCCCCAACTAAATCAACCCAGCCAGGGCTTTGTCAAGCTTGACCTTATAGGTTTTTAAGGAAGGAGATTCCACCACCTCCCTAGGTAACCCATTCCAGTGCTTCACCACCCTCCTAGTGAAAAAGTTTTTCCTAATATCCAACCTAAAGCTCCCCCACTGCAACTTGAGACCATTACTCCTTGTTCTGTCATCTGGTACCACTAAGAACAGTCTAGATCCATCCTCTTTGGAACCCCCTTTCAGGTAGTTGGAAGCAGCTATCAAATCCCCCCTCATTCTTCTCTTCTGCAGACTAAACAATCCCAGTTCCCTCAGCCTCTCCTCATAAGTCACGTGCTCCATCCCTCTAATCATTTTTGTTGGCCTCCACTGGACTCTTTCTAAATTTTTCCACATTCTTCTTATAGTGTGGGGCCCAAAACTGGACACAGTACTCCAGATGAGGCCACAGCAATGTTGAATAGAGGGGAATGATCACGTCCCTCAATATGCTGGCAATGCTCCTACTTATACAGCCCAAAATGTGGTTAGCCTTCTTGGCAGCAAGGGCACACTGTTGACTCATATCCAGCTTCTCGTCCACTATAACCCCTAGATCCTTTTCTGCAGAACTTCTACCTAGCCATTCAGTCCCTAGTCTGTAGCAGTGCATGGGATTCTTCCGTCCTAAGTGCAGGACTCTGCACTTGGCCTTGTTGAACTTCATCAGATTTCTTTTGACTCAATCCTCTAATTTGTCTAGGTCCCTCTGTATCCTATCCCTACCTTCCAGCGTATCTATCATTCCTCCCAGTTTAGTATCATCTGCAAACTTGCTGAGGGTGCAGTCCACGCTATACTCCAGATCATTAATGAAGATATTGAACAAAACCGGCCCCAGGACCGATCCTTGGGGCACTCCGCTGGGTACTGTCTGCCAACTAGACATGGAGCCATTGATCACTACCTGTTGAGCCTGATGATCTAGCCAGCTTTCTATCCACCTTATAGTCCATTCATCCAGCCCATACTTCTTTAACTTGCTGGCAAGAATGCTGTGGGAGACCGTATCAAAAGCTTTGCTAAAGTCAAGGAATATTTAATAATCCCAATGCCTCAGTCAACATCTTTCCAAATCACTATGTGATTTATGAAATTCTTTAAGGAGTGTCATTAGAATCATAGAATATCAGGGTTAGAAGGGACCTTAGGAGATCATCTAGTCCATCCTCCTGCTCAAAGCAGGACCAATCCCCACTAAATCCCCAAATGGCCCCCTCAAGGATTGAACTCACAACCCTGGGTTTAACAGGCCAATGCGAAAACTACTGAGCTATCCCTACCCCCCATTGTGTATTTAATAAATGACAACTGCAAAATCGTATATGTGGATATAATTAGTGAACAAGGTTATGTGGGACCTCTTTCGTCTTTGTGATTCCTTCATAGTAAGTAAGTTGTATAAAGGGCAAAACAGCAATATTAGAAATGGAAAGTGTTTATTACAGAGAACAATCCTGCATATATAAGGGAACGGACTAATGATCAGACTCCACAGTATAATCAGAAAGCTTTGCACCACTCTGGCAATTCAAATCAGCCTTAAACCTGGCTTAACTGGTATCACTCTTTTGTATCACAAACGCAGAACTATATAGCCAGAAACTTGTGATCAATCCAGCCTATTCAGTCATCTAGTCCAACCGCTTGCATATGCAGGATTATTCCCTACCATATATTCTTTAATTCTTTGTTTAGTTTTAGATTGCTTCTAAAATAAGTTCCTACACAGGAGATATATAGGAGAGGAAAAAACTGTGGTTTTCTGTAGGTTTGCATTTGCCATTTATTAAATACACGACACTCCTTCCACTCCTTGAAGAATTTCATAAATCATAGTGATTTGGAAAGATGTTGACTGAGGCATTGGGATTATTAAATGCCTATTTATGGCTAGATCTACAGAATCCAGCAAGGTGCTTACCCCATACAGCCGACGTTAAAAAAACACATTGCCACTGGAAGAATGCACTTTGCACAAATGATTTCAAATAGAAGGTTTCAACGTTTCCATTTCAGCACATTTACTTTGGTTATAAAAGTATCTGCAGAATACTTTATGAAAACAGGTAAATACATAACCATTCACAGAGTGGCTTATTCACTGTGCTTCCAATGGGAGTAATGCAGGGATATCAGGAATAAATTCTTGTTCAATCTAAGTGAGAGTGAAAACTGAGACCCTCTTGAAATATAAAGAATGCTGGGTCATGATCATAGGAATTTGAGTTAAACTGAGAATAGTCCAGCTGAGACCTGTCTTACAGTGGATGACCTACTACTTCTTTTCCACATAACTTCTATGATTAAAATCAAGCCCACTTATGATCAAATTCTGCCATTAGTATCTGTGCAGCAGTATGACTCCAGAGCAACTCCAATGAAGTTAATGGGCTAATCAATGTACAAAAAAAAAGAAAAAAAAAAAAAGAGAAATTATCCATGCCCCAAACAATTAACACTAAATTCCCAAACCTTGATTTAATAGAGCGTTGAGTGGGTTCAGGGGTCTAACCACATGGGGCAACTTATAGGACTTAGAAGCATGGGGGGGAAGCGATACACAAAGTGGAGTGGGAGAAGGATACAGTCAAAGATAGAGTATTTTAAAATTGTTTCATCTACTTGTTGTAAAAGTGAACTCCCCCCCATGTGTCCCTCAAATCATCATCATCAGCTGGCTGATTTCTTACAGGCATCATGGCAGAAGTGGGTGTTAAGAGCTGTTATAAGATTTTGTGTTCCCTCCTTAGGGATCAAGCGAAATGAATCACTATTTTCCAGCTACATCTCTTTTCTTCACACAAGTGGCATCTCCTGGTTCTTAATTCAAAATTTTAATTATCTTTTAAGTAAGAAGCTTTCACTGTACATGATCTGTAAGAGTTAGGACGTGGACACCCATCTGAGTCCATTATTTAATTACTTCTGCCTTTTAATGGCCCAGAAACCCAGTGTGCATTTTTGTTACATTGCCTTGATATGTGGAGGGTGGAATTTGGTTAAAAAAAAAAAAGTCCTACAGTATATCCAGATGTTGGGTGTAACACATAAATCCATCAATGGCTATTAGCCAGGATGGGCAGGAATCGTGTCCCTAGCCTCTGTTTGCCAGAAGCTGGGAATGAGCAAGAGGGGATGGATTACCTGTTCTGTTCATTCCCTCTGGAGCACCTGGCACTAGCCACTGTCGGAAGACAGGATACAGGGCTAGATGGACCTTCGGTTTGAACCAGTAAGGCCATTCTTATGTTCTTATACTACTATGAGTTCTTATTCAAAAGGTAACTACACAGTGCAAGTGAAATGAAGAAATCAGAAATAAAAATGGATAATGCACAAATGGAATGTGTAAAAGGAAAAAAAATATCTTTGACTAGCCTAAGGGAAAGATACTAGCCTTCTCTCACTCCCTTACAATTAACATGCAATGGTTGAGTTCAGAGTAAAGGACAGGCAAGGGTCCACCTTTGTGCAGGGGGCCAGCAAAAGGCAGAGGCACAGTTTAAGTCCCATTTTAACTCTGAAAAGAATAGCACTTAAGTAATGCATAGGACCTGCGTTGGCTCACTGTGCAAGGGCAAATTTTACCCTTGGATTCAGGAAGGACCATTATAATAATATAGTCTGACATCCTCATAACACAGCCCATAGAATTTCACCCAGCAATTCCTGCATTTGTCCAATAACTTGTGGTTGAGCTAGAGATAGCTCTTAGAATGACCTCCATTTCTGATTTAAAGATGACAAGCAGCATAAAATCCTTGACATGCCTAGGTAAGCTGTTCCAATCGAACAAAAAGCATTGTCTTTGTAAGGTATAATGAAACAACAAACAGTCTACACGCATGCTAAGTGTCCCAAGTGTTACCCATATGCCACATGGACACCCTGGCAGGCTGCCAGACTTTCCAACTCTTCCATCAGTTATATTTTATGTCAGTTCAACAAGAATGAAAATGAAGATACCTCACCAAGTTCAGACTGAACCTTTATATCGAAACACTTTCCTTTGTTTCCTGGGCCTCATGAACCCAGTTTATGTGATTGCCTCCCAGGGTGGTACTTCTCTGGATTTGTTTAGCTTTCCTGAGATTTGCAGTATTTGCTCCTCACACAAAGTTTTTAGTTCCTGGAGGAAGCTTGGCAAATCTCCCCCAAGGAGCTATAATGCAAACCCTAGTTCAAAGATACATATAACCTTTATAGATACACATGCCTATAAAAAGTCCCTGAGCCTATAGTGTTTGGCACATTTCAACATAATAGTCTTTTGAAGTTTCCGTGTTTCTAAAGTCTCACGTCTATCACCATTTGCAAGGGGGGAGGAATAGCTCAGTGGTTTGAGCATTGACCTGCTTAAACCCAGCATTGTGAGTTCAATCCTTGAGGGGGCCACTTAGGGATCTGGGGCAAAATCAGTACTTGGTCCTGCTAGTGAAGGCAGGGGGGGGGGACTCAATGACCTTTTAAAGTCCCTTCTGTCTCTAGGAGATAGGATATCTTTATTTATTTATAAGTGTCAGTTATCAGCCCAGTTCTGTTCAATATTTGTTATTGTAGTGAGGTGGTGTGGTTCCCTGCCACCCCGGAGAGAGATGAGTCCCTCTGGACACCAGAGTGGGCGGAGCCAGGAAGCGCTGAGCCTGCCCCCCTCTCGCCCCGAGGGTCAGGCGTTTCCCTGGAAGTATAAAGGCCAGAGCTCACTGGGAGAGCACCTGCCGGGGAGGCCAGAGGCCTCCGGCCTAGCTCGTGATTGGGGAAACCCCAGCAGCCTGCGGTAAACCCGAGGACTGGCCCAACCTGCCCCGCGCCAGCTCCCCGGAGGAATTGCCGAGTCTGCCCCTCACCAGCTATCCCGAGGAACCCATGGTGCTGGACCCCCAGGAGGACACCACCCCGACCCAGCTACCTCAAGAGGGGGAGGTAGGAAGTAGCCCGGGGGCAGCTGACCCCAGTCTGGCTGCAGCACTGCCAGAGCCCATGTCAGTGTGTTGTGGCCAGGATCCCCACTGACGCAGCAGCGGGTCTTCTAGGGCCCTGGGCTGGGACGCAGTGGAGTGGGAGGGCCTGCGTCCCCCTTGCCACCCACCCCGTGGGTGGCCGTCTCCCCCTCTTCCAGGCCCTTTAGAACCTAGGGCCTGGGCCTATTGTTTTTGCTCAGCCCCTGCCTGAGGGCCTGAGCATCTGACCTAGGGCCTGGGCTTACTGTGTTTTATTTCTGCCCTCACAAAGGCCACAGAGGAAGACTCCTGCAGCCGAACTAATTCCCCACAACACATTTTCCCGAGTTTAGTGAGGCGGTGTGGTTCCCTGCTGCCCCAGAGAAAGACAAGCCCTGGCTAACCTCTCTACAGTACTTATCTGGAAGAAAAAATAAAATCATTACTGATAAAGATGACTAAGATTGGTGAGGTGGTAACTTTTGAAGATGGGTCAATGTGATCTGGATAGCTTTATAAGCTTGGGGCAGTCAAATAACTTGTAATATAGCCAAATGCACTGTCATATGTCTAGGAACAAAGCATGCATGGACTCTGAAAGGACCTTATTGGTCATTGTAGACAGCCATCTGACTGTGAGCTCTCATCCTGACACTATTGCAATTGGGGCTAACATAGTCCTAGTATGTATACTCAAGGGGGTATTGAGCTGGAGTAGGGAGCTGATATTTTCTCTGTATATGGGATTGGTAAAATCATTACTAGACTACTGTGTCCAGTTCAGGTGTCCATACTAAAAAAATTGCTCAGAGAAGAGCTATAAAAATGGCTCAATGTTTGAAAAATGCACCTGGCAATGAGAGACTTCAGGAGGTTAATGTATTTAGCTTATCAGAGAGTGTTAAGAGATCAAGGTGTATAAGTACCTACACAAGGAGAAACCATCTGATATTAAGCGACTCTTTAATCTAGTGGATAAAAGTATCTCAAAAATCCAATGGCTGAAAATTAAAAGTTAGAAAAGCCCTGCAGGAAATAAAACATGAACTTTTACACATGAGAATTATTAACCATTGGAACTGCTCTCCAGGGCATATGGTAAATTCTCCAGCACATGGAGTGTTTAAATGAAGACTGGATGACTTTCTAAAAGAGAGATTCTCTAGTTTAGTTTACCCTATTTATTGGGCTTGGTGACGGAATTACTGGGTAAGATTGTATAGCCTGTGTTATGCAGAGATTAATAGGTTTTCATACCAGAAAAAGATCAGTATGATGATCCAGTTTGATATTCTGCATAACACAGGAGGTCATAGTGGTATCTTCTAGTCTTAAATTTTATGGGCCTGAGCTTCAGCTGGTCTAAATCAGTATATCTCCAGATTTATCCCAGTTGAGGATTTGGCCTCCTATTTTTATTAATTTAGTAATATCAGAAAACATGACTTCTTAAAAGTTATCCAACTTACTATGAAAGTTCTTGTTGCAGTTGGCTTCATATCATGCGACTCTGGTGATTTTTGATATGATTAGTTAAAGGTCTAGCTTGACTTTAAAATAGCACCTGTATTGGCAATGCAGTTCAACCTCAAAGAATGAATGCCTGCCTGTATTTTCATTCTTCATGTGGAAAAAAAAAATTACAATTTTTTGTATGTTCTTCTGGCAAACCATCTGCAGGTATGACATTTAGCATCTGCACTTAAAAGTGGCCAACTGTTACGCTGTGGTGATCCTGATGGTGAATCACTCAAGATAAATTGAATTCATCATTGTGATTCTGCATATCTTACGATCTGTCATTTCCATGACATTTATTATTTTATGTTATCTTACCAAGTGTCTGAAGTACATCGGTGTCTGGTTTATTGCATTGCTTTCAAAAGTACTCAAAGAAAAATCATAGGCACATTTTATTATGTTGCTGTTGCTTCTCTTCGGATTTCTGGGAGGGTGGAGGAGAGGACCTTATGGTAACCCCGTCTTATATATATTTTTTCTCCCCAAATTTTCAAAGTTTGAATGTGATTTCTTCAAACAAATATATATTCTGTGGTTATACAGGTTTTATAGAGGACAGGATGAGGCAGCGTAAAGAAGAAGAATGTTCTTTCAGGAAAGGCACTGGGGAATCTGGCTGCATGACCTTGTGCAAGTCATTTAAATTCTTCATCACAATTCCTTACCAGCAAATTTGGGATAATAATGTTTCTTTCACCCTGGGTCTGTCTTGTCTACTGCGACCATATGTTCTTCAGGATGGGGAGTATCTAAAAATTTTATTAAAAAGTTAATGTTTAAAATTAAATATACACAAGTTAAGAGGGAAGGTACTGTACATCTGGGGTCCGGCTCTACATGTCTTTAAAGAACATAACACAATGAGATCCTGGCCTGTATATACCACTGTAGTGTAATGTATAAATATACAAAGAATGCGGCCCATGCTTAAATGCTAAGACTTTCCCAGAGTGCAGTGGGTATGCGCCATGGAATTTATATGTCTTAGCAAAGGGGTTTTAAATTGCTCATTATGTGGGGAAACTCCGCCAACAAAATACTTCTGTTCATTAATCCAAATACAATGCTAGGTAAAAAGAAAGAGAGTCGCATTTTAGTCTAGCATGTCATGTTTCTTTGAGATACCGTGGGTGTGATAAGTACTGTAAGAACAGTGAATAACTCAGAGCTGGCCAAGGGCAGCTATAAATTACATGGCTATGCTTTTACCAGTTTCTCTTCTACAGAAAGAGGAGAATGCAATAACTTGTTTCCTTGGACAAGTAAACCCTTTTAAAATGACCCTCACTTTCTTTGTTGGATACGACGTCACACCCCCTTTCATGTAGCTTTAACATGGCCCAAGAATCAGTGGGACTGAAAATTGTTGAACACATATTACGCATGATGCAGCTCTCTGATTTAAATTGCACCAAAAACCGAGACCTAAAGGGTGTGAAGCAAAAAGTAAAATGGGCTTTAATCCTACATCTTGTATTTAAAACCTACAAGGGAATTCTTTTCCAGTTGTGATAGATGAACCTCATGAGCACAATTATGTATTCTGTCCTTGAGGATGAAAGTGTTCAAGAAATTGTTCTTATTACTTAAGGGGAAAAAAATCCTTGGAGAATGCAGAACTCTTTACAGCTTCATCAGTCCCAATCAGTGGGAGTAACTGTCCACTGATTTGCTGACAACTCCTAACAACATTTTTAAAAAACTATTGAATGTCCTGAAAAATGGGGGAAAATACTGTTCATATATTCAGTCCTGAAGGGCATAATTTTTAATATTTCAGGTCCTAATGCCCTCTTCACTCTCAGAGTACATAACCTCAAAGACTCGGTGTTAAATCAAAACATCAGATTTTCTTCATGTATCACTAAATAAAACAGGTCATCTGTTTTAGCCTATAGCTCTGCCATCAAAATCTGGGATCTCAGACTTTGTGAGCTACATAGGGTCAGGCCTTTTTAGAACTCTGATATGTGTGACTTCCAGGAAAAAAAAATACAAGTGTGCTATAGGACACAGTGCTGCCAGCATTTCCTCTGAGCCAGCAAATGAATCCCTCAGCATGATGCTAGGGGGCATCAACCTCCCACCTGCTCCTTCCCACTCATTCGTCATGGGCTGCTTCCTATCGGTGTACCTGCTCCTTTACCCCTTATAATTAGAGTGCCTGAGCATCTCAGAAATGTTGAGGGATTTATCTTTGCAACGCCGCTGTGAGGTAAGGAAGTATTGTCTCTATTTTACAGAGTCAGCGATAAAATGTCTAGCCCAAGATCACCAGGAAGGTTAGCGGAAAGTGAAGAATTAAATCCTGACCTCCTGAGTTCAGTGCAGTGCCTTAACAAGACCAGCCTCCTACCCATTCTACTGCTACATTCTCCCCAATGGCTTCTTCCATCCCATTTGTCCCAGTATCTAAGCTTCTCCTTCCCTTCTAGTCTTTACCACTCATTTTTCCAGTCTTCCTTGGATGCTCTGTCCTTCCCTATGTCCTGATCTACCAGATAACACCACTCACTTCATGTCCTGAGTTCCCTAGGCAGAGTATTTTCTCCAGGAATTGAAATTAGAGCAGGTGTTCAAATTTACGGTGGGTGGGTGGTGGGGGAAGGATTGGCTGAAATCATGAGGGCGAAGGTGGGTTGTATGGCACCATAGTAAAAACTGAAAAAACCCACAATTTTAGAAATCTAAAACAAAAATCAACTTTAAAAAACAAATTAAATTGATTTTTGAAAAATAATAAAAATGTTTAGTACAGAAACTCTGAGATAACAACCTCTTGAGATAGTGACAATGCAAAATAATGATCTTTGCAAATAATGCATTTTAAAAATCTTAGCCTACTAGAAAACACATATTTACATAATGTTACCAATTACAAATCTAATGTTCTGGAGCAAAGTGACTAAAACATAGTAATCTAGTTGTCCCAAGAATGAAATTATACAAATTTCTTCTACATATGCATAAACTTTTACAAAATTTCAATTAAAAAAAACAAACACACACAACAGAGATAAGCTTACTGTGATTGCCTGGTTGTTGTAAGCAAGTTTCATACATGTTCTTTGGCAAGGCGATTCAGTGCTAACTCATGGTCCCACATTTTAAACATTATAAGACACCAACAAACATCAGCATTTGAATTTATGATTTATTGTTGTTTATAAATCATAATTTTAAATTAGGTCGTCCAACATCGCCGAAATGAATGCGTAGACATTGTCATAACTATAGCTGTGTGAGAAAGCTAGTCTTTGTTCATACTTGTCAAACCTACTATGTTTTTTCAGATAAAATACTTGTATCATATATATGCTTTTAAAGTGTGTATTAATGTTTCAAATTCAATTCAAATTTCCAACAAACAACTAAATGGAATTTTTTTCCAACCAAAATATTTTTAAAGATAGTCATTTTCCAACTAGCTCTAAGTTGGCAACACTGCATGATGTAACTAGTTGACCATTGGGGGGTGGGAGGGTGGATGAATTCACGAGGGTGTACACACACACACACACACACACACACACGAGGGGGGCACAGGGAAATCACTGCCTAGGCAGAGTGCATTTCACAATGCAGGTGGTCGTTAAGTTTCCTAGAGGTTGCCTAGTACATTAGGACCCAACCCAGATGAGTTTCCTACAATAGCAAACATGATGTTAGTTTTGTAAATACCAGTCTGCTGAGGGAAAGGGAGTGGGTGTTAGTTTGGATGGAGGGAGTGGGGCACTGGAAAGAAGTGTCTGGGTGAATGGCCAAATTGCAGACTCCAACCTTACCACCCGAAGAGACATAATCTTTAAAGGATTGTAACCACACTAGATTTAACTGGATTTCACTAGTCGAAAGTGAAAGGAACCCATCACTTGTGATTTTTGAAATTTCTTGCAAGCTTTGTTCAAGAAGGCATGAACACTGTACCACTGCCATAAAACACAGGTAGTAGATCTGCACTCATTGACATCTTCCTTTCCATTGCAGGGTGGCCACACAGCATAATGGTGCCTGCAAACACAGAGCCTGAAATTTTAATCCTGAACCAGCTAACAACTGAGGCAAGTGACAAGAAGTCACTTCACTTTCTTGTAAGCCTGGAAAGACAGGTTAAAAGAGATGGGCTCAAGCCACTAAGATCACTCCAAAGTTCACAGGTATTCACATAGCCTTTTACACAGATAGGAACCAGATTCTGGTTCTGGGCTGTTTGAATCCAGGGTTTTGGTCCAAGTCCATCTTTAGTAAATATGAGGCCCTAATTGGTGTTCAGACCCCACAGTTGAATGCAGTATTGTACTCAGCAGTTGTCTTCCACCCCAACCAGTGGCGTTAATGTGGCCATGGTTCTCCTCTCATCAGCCCCTTTAAACAGATGAGTGCTACTGCTACCCTATCACACTCTAGCTACCCTAAGGCAGTGGTGTGAGGGATACACAGGCTCCATATACAGACGCCAGCCCAACATCTCAGAGTTCGTGACTTCGTTGCAAAAATGCAGGCTTTCTCACATAAATTAAGGGAGAGTCTGTTGGCTATAGCAATATTGGAATGCAGCCACTAGATGGTGACAGATGTTGGACAGGGCTAAATTTCCATCCAACAGGATATTGTGGTACACGTATACATCAGCCAGTACACAAGAAGCATTCTGAGTATGGTGCCAGAGGGAGACAAAGGAGTCCAACCCCCCCAAGTCATCACGATAGTGGTGGGGGATGGGGCGAAAGAGTTGCATGGAACACAACCTTCTGGCACCCTCTCTCATTGTCCCCACAGAACCTTAGCAGGGCCACATTGTCACATTAATAAGAAGGATTTGTTTAATTTATTGACTCATCTGCACAAATGATGGGTGATGTTTGTGTGCCTGGCCATGACATCTTTGCTTAATACATCAAATTAAGAAATGTTACATTCAGCTTCATTAAATGATCTTCTTTAATTATGACAATGGATAACTATGGTCATTAAACTAAATGACATTTGTCAACATCAGCAATGATAATGCATAATAAACAAGACAGAATTGACACTGATTTTTTATTGTGTGGCATTCCAGTTAGTGGCAGGTTAGAGAAGCATGGAAACAGACAACTCACTGGGGAGGCAGACTGGTCCAGGGAACCAACAAAAAAAGCTACGTCTTTCAAAAACACTCACAAAACAAGAAAATATGATTTAAAAATGATGGAGGGAAAATACCATCTTAAAGAAATCAGCAGCCAGTATACTTTACTACTTTTTTCTACTATTCTTTTAGCCTGAGTTTGTTCACACACACACACACACACACAAACACACACTACTTTAGTTCAGGCCTCACATTGGGCCTCTGATACAAGGCCTTATGTCTCAGGCTCCCTTTCTATACCACCCTCCCCCGCCTTAAAATTAGGTAGATTGGTTTATTTTATGAGCCATCCACAGAACAAAAATATCATTAATAAGAGATAGTAAGAGTAGTTCAGGAAAATGGTTATTCCATTTTATATTGCCTCCCGGTATCCTACATTCTCTCCGATTGGGATTCAGGGTAGAACCAGAGGTTTGTTTGAGTCCTAAACTCAAAACAACATTCAGGCTTGGATTAGAGAGGCATAAGGTTGAACTGACATGCTTTGGAAACTAAAAGGAAAATATTCACATGAACCTTTATAAATTGAAATTACTGAATCACACAAGCTCAGATTGGATCCTGTTCCTTGTTAATTAATAATTCTTTGCTACAGTGTAAACATGTTGCATCTGAATAATCCTTTCCATGGCTTCTGGAAGTAGCCAAGTGATACAGTACATATTTACATCTTCTGGTCATACTTCACCCTGTTCCATTAAAATGTATGGCAAGGTCCCAGAGTCTACATTACATGATAGCCCTCAAATAGCTAAAGTATGTGCTGTATATTATAGCACAGTATGGTCAGCAATAAAATACGATGGTTCTCTACCACTGAAACTGCTTACCCTGATCTCCTTGCCTGGACAAAGGAAGAGTAAAGATCCTGTTATTATTCACTCTGTGTTTAGGTTCTCCATGCAAGTATGGGTAATTGTCTATGTCTTGCACTAGACTAAATGAAACTGGAATCACCACTTCAACTTTCCTTATGCATAAGCCCAAATCGCTCCCCTCTATTACCTGCCTGACTGCTCATTTAAGAATTGGCATGTCAAAAACAGAACACCGCTCAAGTGCAGAGTTTCTTCAGGGACATGGCCTAGCTTTGCTGACTTAAAATGAAAGTGCACTCTATCATGGCTTGCTAGCTTTTAATCAAATGAAGCATTATTAGAAAAGATTAAAAGAACCAATTATGTACCGCACAGTCACATGATGACTAAGGGTACATCTACACTACAGGGGGGAGTCGATTTAAGATACGCAAATTCAGCTACGTGAATAGCGTAGCTGAATTCGACGTATCGCAGCCGACTTACCCCGTTGTGAGGACGGCGGCAAAATCGACTTCTGCGGCTTTCTGTCGGCGGCGCTTACTCCCACCTCCGCTGGTGGAGTAAGAGCGCCGATTTGGGGATCGATTGTCGCGTCCCAACGGGACGCGATAAATCGATCCCCGAGAGGTCGATTTCTACCCGCCGATTCAGGCGGGCAGTGTAGACCTAGCCTCAGGGGGGTCTGATACCTATCTCCATGTATTTGAGGAAAGTAAACACCAAGGAAGGAAACAAACTTGTTTAAGGTGGCACAAGGGAGATGCCATTACTCCTAGGTGTATGAAATTAAGCCAAAGGAAACTTTGGTTGAATATCGAATGGCAAGAGTTATTAGATGGTGGAATAGCTTCCCAGACAAAGTGGTGGCTCCATCAGTTCAGCTATTTAAAACTAAACTGCATGAAGTCTAGGAGAATATATTGAATAACTCATCAGTTGGGGTCAAGGTGTTGGTGAGATACCTGCAGGCCATATGTAGTGGCTTAATGGACCACTGGAAAGATTTCAGCTTCGTATGTAATCGGACACTGTTTTTTCTGCCTAGTGTCTTATGGGCAGGATATAAATTGCTGACTGAGCTTCTCTGGTCTGCGTTATTCAGATCATCAAACTAGATGATTATAACGGTCACTTCTAGCTGTAAAAAAAAAAAAAAAATCTGACTCTTGGGCTAAAATCTATGAATAGTGAGGTTGCAGTTAAAATGGTACAACTTGCTAATATGGATGTGATTATGCCCATATAAACATCTTTCTGTAGGCACATGTTGATATAAAAATCACATCCCTAACCAAAATAGTTAAGTTAGTACAAAAATACACATATAGACCAGCCTAATGTGGAATTGATTTACAAAGGTAAAGAAATGGTTTGCTTGCTCATTGGACAGGGCACAGAGAGTAATTTGCTGGTCTTTTACCAGGTGTAACATACCCCCTCCTTCCAGCTCAACTCCATTGGCCAGCACAGAGAAGGGGTGGGGCCAGCACACTCCCCATCCTCTGGCCTATTCCCTTTTCAACAGATTGTGGGAGCAATACTGGGTTCTCAGCCCTTGCTTTTCTGTCCCACACCCAGGCCCAAGGTCTGGGGTGCTCTAAGGCAGCTGCAAAGGGATGTAAAGGAAGGAAGGGTCCTTGATTCCCCTTAATGTGTGGTTGCGTGAGGGCCAACTATAATCTAACCAGCTGAGAAAGGGATTCAAAATGACTGCTGCTAATATCCTGACTATAAAGGAGCAGGGTCAGCCAATCAGGAAGCCAGAACTAATCCCACAATCTAGGCTAGTGACCCCAAGCAACCCAGTGAGCTTGAAATCTGAAAATGCAAGTGGGCTTTTTTTTTTTTCCCCACAGCAGCAAATATTTCACATGGAAAAAAAATCAATTTGTCAAGCTGTGCTTCCTGCTTATAAAGATTGGTGCACCCTTCTTTGCTGCATCAAACCCCTTTTTGCTATGCACTGTTCATTCTGCTTTAGACAAAAATATTTGTGCCTAGTGCCTTGTTTCTAGCCAGATATTACAAACAGACTGGAAACGTGAATTGATGAACTGCCCTGTTTCATCGAACAGTGGGAAAGGAAGTACTGAAATTAGAGACTGAGGAAATGGTATATAGACAGAGTAGATATATGACCAATCCAGGTGATAGGGGACATGGAACATGCTCAAGAACATAAAATATTTGAACTCTTTTAAAATGTTGACCCTCAAGAACATTATGTTCACTAAATAAGAGTTAGGAAAAAAACCCACACAGTTCATCACATCCAAACAATATTTAGATTAGTTCAGAGTATGAAGCAGAACTAGGTGAAGTATTCTCAGTGAAACATTTACTCACCTCATGTACCCCCTCGTTCTGTGTGCAAGTTATCTGCAAACAGAATTAGAATTTAAATTAAAAATAGAATATTAAATTGTACTAGAATTACAGCTCACCATCATATAAGAAGTTGTAGGTAGACCAGGGCTAAGCCGAGAATGGAGTTAAAAGTACAGATAGACAGTTTGTGTGTGATGCTGTGGAAAAGAGGGAGTCAGTGGAGAAATGGAAAAAGGGAGGGCTGGGGGGAATATGCTCTGAGCAATGAGTTAGGTAGATGATCTTGCTGCAGCATTATAATTGGATTTAAAGGGACACAAGGGCATTTTCCAAGGCCACAAAAGCAGAGGAGGTTGCAGTAGTGCAGATGCAAGAGAGTGAGGTTTGGGAATACTGTTTGTAATGTTCACTCATTACAAAATGCTGTGATGTGTGTGGAGAATAGAATTAATTACAATTGTGAGCATGTTCTCTATTTTTTCAGATACAGTATGGGGCCTTATGGTTTACAGTAGTCAGTTCTGAGAGAATGGGGTAAGAGGAGACTGGTTTGTCCTATTTCATCCATGCAGTGTCCCCAAAAACCCACTTCCTCTCTATCCCCCAAGCTTAAAAACTGCTTAAAGCAACTGCTATCTTAAAGCAAAAGAGTGCCACACCTTTATTCTTTAACTTGTAAACATTATTTTATGATTAGAGCACAGTGAAAGGAGAATTGAGTCAAAACTCATCTGAATTAATGCTTCATTATAAACCCCTAAACTAGGTCACACTACAACCTCAAAGTTGTGGTCATACTAACAGAAAGGTTCACTAATCTTTCAGAAAGCCTGGATTAATGTCTCATTTCTGGAAAAACTCATCTGTAACTCAGTGGTTTTGATCCCAAGAGATCAGGCCAGCCTTTGAAGAATTAGCTGATTTGGTGCCATTATAAGAATCCAGATGGATGGACACACACGGGTTTTGGGTCTATTCAAAACTGAAAAACATAAAAGGGTTCTCAAGAATTTACATCAACCCAAAGCTACAGATATTTGCCTTTCCAGGTAATTTCAAAGCATTTTATGAATGGCAAAGTAACTCAGATATCAAATGCAAGCAGAACCTTTTATGACATGTGTTAGCACAACCTTGAGCAGCAGTAGCTAATCAGTTAGTGGTGTGGGATATAGTCTGAACCTACAAATCCTTACTCATGTGAATAACCAATGACATTAAATGGAGTATTTGTTTAAGTAAGTATTACTCATATGAGTATATGTTGCAAAATCCAGCCCGAAATTTCGCGACATTGGGCCAGATTCTCAGCTGGTGTAAATCAATTGAAGCCAATGGAGCCATCTAGAATTACATCTACATGAAATTTGGCCTCTTATATTACTGAATAATATTCTTCTAGGTATCAGAGCTAGAACCTTTCCTTTTCAAATGGAAAATCATGATGTTACAGAAAACCCCATAAGACTAAGAGGCAATGGGAATTGATGTTGGAAGGGTAAAATGGTGGGTTAAGGAAAATTGAATCCTGTGTGGCACAGAAATGACAAAATTAAGAGAATGGAACTGAAACCCTGTGGGCCAGATTCATGGCTGGTGTAATTCCAATGAAATTACTAGGGTCGGGATCACACGTATATAAGTCTGTCATATGTGGTTACATCCCGGGTAAATTCAGTCCATGTGACTTGACATATCAAGTCAACTTTCATTTGCATTTTCTTTCTATTACAGATAATGAAGCAAGTGGGCACATCAGGAACGGATAGAAAAAAAAAATCAAACTAGATGCAAGGAAATGTCTTTTCTTTGTCCCCAGAGAATCCCAAATATGTGAAACAGTCGCTAGACATAGTCACGCTGACTAAATAGCTTTCGCATGAAACTCTTAGCTGTTCTCTCCTGGGGACTGGCTTTTCAAGCCACTAAATTGTCTTTTGTTCAAACCCAGAAACATGTATTCTTATTTCTTAATATTCTATTCCCAGCAGGCTTTCAATACACTTGCCATACAGCAGTGTTGGAATTCAGTCTTCAGCACAAGGGGAGGCCATTATACAGAGCCCAGTCTAATTTAATCTAACCCTACATTCAGAGAGTGAGGAAGACTGGCCCCACAGGACAGGGTACTCTAGCCCAGCTAGTCTATTTAGTTGTAATCCAGGCTAACACAGTGGGGCTCTTTGTCACCCTCTGGTGGCTAGACGATATAAAAACGTATGACTGCTATCACTTCCAATTTAATGGAATTGGCCCGTTAGTTCAAGCAGCAGAGACCTGTTTTTAGAACTAGAGGTTCTGGGTTGAGGCTTCACAGATGGCCTGTCCAGGGATTGTCATCACATCCTACTGCAAGATTCAGATATGGAATCAGATAATATCCTTTATCTGAAAAGAAGGAGATGTATCAGTGGTCGATAAGGAAATACCTTGTTACAATTAGAATGCTTTCCTGGACACTACCTTTTTAACTGTTAATCTAACTGATTAGGTAAATTACTTTCCCTCTGCCCAACCCCCATTTTATTCTAAAAGGAACTCCCCAACTGTTTGCAAGAACTGAACAAAACCACCTCCGAGATTATCACTTGTCTAGTAGTCAGGAAATGTCATTTTTGATTTCCTAGATAGAGGGGAAAACAGGCCACAGTGTGGGCAGGAAAGGTAGTGCAAAGCTTTCATTCCGCTCATCCTGAAGTGGGGCTGTTACTGCTACATCTACATTAGGAGCTAGGGGTACAAATTCCCACCTCACGTAGACATACTTGCAGTAGCCAAGCTAAACATAGTAGTACAGCCACAGTAGCAACAAAACAGCAGCACGAGCTAGCTGTCCCAAGTACAAACCCACCTGAACCTGCTGGGTAGATACTTGGTGTGGCTAGTCCATGCCACTGCTTCCCTGGCTACCACTGCTTCCCTATTTTTAAACACACCGCTTAATGAGAGCTAGCACAAGTATGTCTATGTGAACTGGGCACCACACCTCCAGCTCCAACATTAGAAAATGGCTCCAAGAGGAAGAAACTGTGCCCGGGGGGTATGTGTTGCAGAGGGGAATCTCAGCCAGGCCATCTGACATGGCAGCACAAATTTGTTGTGGTGCAGCCAAGAAAATTGTCTAATGAATTTAGATTTAGTTTAAAACTTTTCTAGAGAGGAAAAATCCCATTGAGCCTCACCCTTTTAATAGGCCCAGACTTGCCTTTAGTTCCAAATATCTTTAAATTCAGATGCTAACTCTGCTGTTTTATTGGAAGGGGAGAAATGTTTTTAGTGTTTAATTAAACGGTTCACTAAAAGGTTAAGATACACCTTTTAAGAAGATCTGCCTTCAATAGTAACTGATATGTTATGAGAGGTAGAAAGCCTGCTATAAGAATATAAACCACTAATAGAGGAGAGACTGAATAAGCCATTCATGCTTGGAGTTTATTGAAAGATAATTTTTGGTACAGTACTTCCAAAAGGTAGTGAATTAAAATCAATATTCAGTAAAAACCAGATTAAGAGACTGAACTGAAGAAATCAGAAGTCACTCAGTGGAACAGACACACACCTTAAGAACCATCCTAAAAGCATAAGGTCTTTTGAATTCAGGGAGAGAAATTCTAAGGACAAA
Organism: Trachemys scripta elegans; assembly: GCF_013100865.1. Lineage (NCBI taxonomy): Eukaryota > Metazoa > Chordata > Testudines > Emydidae > Trachemys > Trachemys scripta. Next base: position 129,735,020 of record NC_048302.1, read on the forward strand.
CCCTGTTTCTTCTCCCCCTGCACTGACACACAAGCTCCTCAAGTAAAATGAACTTTAAAGCACAAACTTTTGAAAGAAAGTATATTCAAAAAAGAGCCAGTTCAGAGGTGACTTGATCACAGTCTGTAAGCAACTCCATAAGGAGAAGAAATCTGAAACTAGTCTTTAATCTACCAGGCAAAGACATCACAAGATCCAATGACTGGAAGTTGAAGCTAGAAAGAGTCAAACAAAGTAAGGGGCAGCTTTTTAACTGTGGGGTTAATCACTGTTAGAACAATTTACCAAGGGATGTGGTGGATTCTCCAGCACTTGGAGTCTTTAAATCCATAATGACCCTTGAGGAATTGCCCCAAAGGTTAATTACCCTCACCATTACAAATTTGCATCTCATTTTGAGTCTGAATTTGTCTAGCTTCAACTTCCAGCCATTGAAGAGCCCATTATCAAACTTTAGTTCCCCATGTAAGTACTTATGGGCTATGATCAAGTCCCTCTTTTACCTTCCCTTTGTTAAGCTAGACTCAAGGAGCTCACTGTATATCACTGTAAGGAATGTCTTCCAATCCTTTAATCATCTTTGGCTCTTCTCTGAAGCCTCTTCAACATTCTTATCAACATTCGTCTTGAATTGTGGACACCCAAACTGGACACATTTTGTGATAATAGCTTAGAGCTATCCCACGTCAATCCTAGCTGCCTGGTTGTTGCAACATCATGCAGTTTTGTTATCAAAATGGATTGTTTATTCCCATTAAACTATGAAACTCAGAGGTCTCAGGAACGTACTCCTTTAATCTCCTGAATACCCATACTAAACTTGGAAGGCATAAGACTGAAGAGAGTCCAGGGACATATATGCCGAAGTTTCTGACCATACAGGAAGGCCAAACATCTTGACGAAGATGCAAGTCAAATAAACTTATTTTTAATGGACTATATGCTACAGAATTATACAATAATGGTTCAAACCATACCAGCCCTAGCACCGGAAATCCTTACTCCGGCAGTATGGGATTCCATTTTCCCCTGAAAATATACTATTCTATATTACAATATTCAAGAACACTGTGATGTAAAATTGTAGTTTTATAAGGCTTACTCTTGAAGTCTTTATTCAGCATGGGCAATAATCCAGCTCCGATTATCAAAGTGAACGCAGCATATATAGGCCAGCTGCACCTTCTTTGCATTGTAAAAGGGAAACTGCCCTTTTCAAAAGGCTCCCTGAATACGAAATAGTTTCTTTAATCTTTTACAGACTGTTTTGTGCTTTAAAAACATTTCTAGTGGTGTACCTTTAACAAAACTGAAACACACCTCAGGAAGACTGTCCCTCCACCACCATCCCTCGTTACTTTCTTTCTCCTGGAAATTTGTTTACTTATGGGCAGTGACGTGAGTGTTCCAGAAATTTGCAACCACGGAATCTATCCCCAACTGCAAAATTATTCTCCAGAATCTAAGTTTTCCTGTACATGCTGGAGGATGGGGAAGGGGGGAAAGAAGAGGAGGATTTGAGTTGCCTAGGCTAAGGTGAAGCACACACCCCCTCCCACTGCCTCTCCTTCCCCCTCCAAAACAAATACATTTGTCAAAGTGAACCCTTGAAATTTTGAACCAAGTGTAACCCATGCCCTGCTGCCTTCCTGAGTCTGCAGAGAGTCTCACATTATAGCTCAGAGTGGAATGAACTGGCACCATCTTAATGGGATGTTAGTTATGGAACTTTAAAGAAGGCAGTTTAAATCATATTAAATAATATTAAATATTAACTTTAAAGTGATCAGCATGGAAATGGCTAACAGACACAGCTAAAATGTTTATCTCTCAGTCCTTTTTTTATTATTGCAGGTTTAAAACAGGTTAGACAAACACCTGGCAGGGATGGTCGAGGTTTACTTCATCCTACCTCAGCACAGGGAGTCAGACTTGATTGCCTCTCAAGGTCTCTTCCAGCCCTACTTTTCTATGATTCATATCTCCTCAGGAGCTCCAAGTCCCAAGTGTCCCATACTCAGCTGCCAAAACCTCCAACTTCTCTCCTAACCACTTCTATAATGTAGATATAAATTCTTACTTTTTGATATGCCTTAGCTTTTGGAACTGGAAATGTGGAATAAAAGTAAAACAGTGGGTTTGATAAAAAAAAGAACAAATACTAGGTCTACTGTACTGATTATTTTCAGTTCATATTTAAATTCACGAAACCCTCCCATTTTTAATTTCACACAGAATTTCAAGTCTATTATGCCACATTGATGTAGGATGTAGCTACAACTTGAGGCAGAGAATGAAAAGTGGTGTATGAAGCTATGGAATTATGATCCCCTCTGTATAATTCACGTCCATATTTCTAAGAGATCTTCCTGTGCAGATCACAGCATACATTTTGTTCTCAGTCTTGCTGCAGCTTGTAACGAAGGAGATGCCCACACCGTGCTCTCGCTGAGTCTTTTCTTGCATTGTCATTTCCCTTAATCTAAAATAAGGTTATGTTCACTACAGAGTTAGCTCATGCTTTTACCCACCTGTTGCCTATAGTCCCTCCCATCCACACACAAAGCCCTCTTACCTGAGTTTAGCATTGCTTTCAGCCTTGACTATCTGGCATGGCTGGGGGGGGGATTAAAGCCCAGATCCTTCCCCCCAACCCCCCCTCCTCCAGCTAGTGACCTGTTCAATTTGTGATGAGGGCACAGGCTAAATTTTTCGAGTGCTGATGACGCTCTACGTTCCCACAATTCCCTCCTTATGCTCAGGATATGCAAGTTCTCCCACAAGTCACTGGCAAAGAATGATAAAGCAGTTTGGCTTATTGCAGCACAAAGAACCATTGGCTATACCCCTAGACATCCTACGGACATACATGGGAATACAATACTAATGAGGACCCAGTCACTCAAGTAGGGCTTTGTAGTGTGGCTGCTCGCACCTAGTCCAATTCGGCAGCAAAGACAGATCCTTTTTCAGCCAATTCCTTCATTACATAAATACTAGCCACGGAAATTGTGTCTCCTAGCCATATGTCTTGTGTCTCTTATCTCCCGCTCAGCTCTTCAGGAGCTAACTGGTTGTCAGTCAAGCCAGCGTGCACAAGTTTTCTGAAGCTAAAGCAGCGGCAAGAAGCAAAAGAATGTTGAGTAGTTCAGCGAAAGACATTTCCTCAGTAAGGCAAAAGTATTTTTTGTTTGCATTAGGCGAGCAGCTGCACTTTTATGTCTTTGAGTGTTTCCCTTGGAATGGAAAGCACAGAGCAGAAGCATGTAAGGCAATTGCATCAAAGAAGAATTCTGGGTAAGCATGTTTAAACATGTGAGAAAGCTTTTGCTTCAATAAATAGCCATAAACGTCTGCTGAAAGTTAACCTTGTTGTTTATTAAATGCATGTTAATGCTGTTGCTGGAGATCTAGGTACTTTATTGATTGCGATGTAAATTGGCAACTCCGTGGTCTCTAGTTGCCTGTCAATCAAGGCTGTGCAAGCTGGCAGAGGTAAAAGACAGAGAGAGAGAGGAAATTAATTACAGAAAACACAGTAGGAAGGGTAGCCAAGAGGGAAAACCCTTTGCTGGTCTTTCTAAACTGTTCCTTTTTATGCAGCAACAGGGATGTCAGGGCCTTCCAGCCCATCTCCAGGACTTCCCACCAAATCCAGAAGAAAACAGCAGATCCAGCTGCTTCTACACACTCTACAGAAAGAGCAGAAGCATTAACCAGGCGTAGTTTGTACGGGGGTGGACCCTCAGAACTCCTTCTATGAAACAGATAGCATTAGCTACAACCACAAGTGCAGGGGTAGGTCAGGAATTCCCTGCATATTCCCCACCTACCCAATCATGATATGGTTACTTACAAGCAGGGTGCATCATTATGCAATACTGGGAGTTAAGGTGACCAGACAGCAAGTGTGAAAAATTGGGATAGGGGCTGGGGGAAGGTGTAATAGGAGTAGGGTTACCATATTCAAACATTTAAAAAGGAGGACACTTCACGGGGTCACAGTCCCGCCCCCGCCCCAACTCCGCCCCAACCCCATCCCTTCCCCTCCCGCATTCCAACCCCTTCCCCAAAGTCCCTGCCCCAACTCTGCCCCCTCCTCTGAGCACCCCGCATTCCCCCTCCTCCCTCCTGCTCTGATCTTGGTTGGGGGTTGCTAAGTGCTTCCCTGCTCCCCACTCACCCTGCAGCCCCTGCACCCCCTGCCCCTGCAGCCTCTGCACCCCACCGCCTGCCCTGCCCCTGCTCCTCCCCACCCCTGCAGCACCTGCACCCCCTCCGCCCCTGCAGCCTCTGTGCCCCCCCACCTGCCCTGCCCCTGCAGCCTCTATGCTCCTGCCTGCCCTGCTCCTCCTCGCCCTGCAGCCTCTGCACCCCCTACCCCTGCAGCCTCTGTGCCCCCTGCTCCCCACTCACCCTGCAGTCCCTGCACCTCCCCACCCCTGCAGCCTCTGCGCCCCCGTCTGCCCTGCTCCTCCTCGCCCTGCAGCCTCTGCACCCCCCTGCCTGCCCTGCTCCCCCGCTCACCCGGCAGCCTCTGCCTGGCGGGGGCTTCGGATGCTCAGCGGCGAGCGGGGCACCGCAAGTCCCTGCAGCCCCAGCACACGCCACACTCCCTGCCCCGCGCTGCAGCCTCCTTCCTGCCGCGCGGGGTGATGGGACTGCAGGAAGGGTCCCCCAGTGGCCGGGGAGTCCCCGCCCGCGAGGGAAGCCCGAGCCACTGGCTGGGCCCGGCCTCCCCGTGGTCCTGCAGGCTCGGCTGGGGCATGTGGTCCGCCCGGCCTCTGGGGGCAGCAGCAGCCCCTTCGCCGCCTTCTGCGGCTGCGTCCCCTTCCCCCGCCCGAGCTCGCTACAATGCAGCCGGGCGGCTGGGCTGCGCTGCGGACCCAACGGGTTGTGCTGGCTTGTGCTGCCTTTCTATTTCCCTGGACATGTCCGGCTTTTTGGCAATTCCCCCCGGACGGGGATTTGAGTACCAAAAAGCTGGACACGTCCGGGGAAATCCGGACGTATGGTAACCCTAAATAGGAGCCTATATAAGAAAAAGACCCCAAAATCAGGACTGTCCCTATAAAATTGGGATATCTGGTCACCCTACTGGGAGTTCTTGATGTACGGGAAGATTTTGGCAAACCAATAAGGTGCCTGAAACCACTATGGCTTATTGCTAAAAGCAACCTAGTCAGCTTGACGAAGGCAGGAGGGGGTTTTGGGTGCCACAGAAAGGGCAGCTTGACCCCACATCCTTCCTGATAAGATTTGTGTTGAAATTGATGATAAATGCATTTTAGAAGAGCAGAATGTGCCCCAGGAATGTCTATTGGGGCCTCAAGCTGCAAACTCGGGAAAAACTCACACCTGGTTAATCAATAATCAGAAGGAGCCTCTTGCTTGACCATTAAAACTGCTTACTTAACAAGTTTTATTTAAGGTATAGGTCATTCTATTACTAATGTATAAATAAGGGGGAAAAGTTTGAGGGAGTTGGACTCATTTGAACTCTCCCTCTGGATACATCCACAGGCAGACGGAAGATTTGGCTACCGGCAGCCTGCTGCTGTGTCACTCGAGAGCCACATTCAACTTTGGTAATTATCAAGGGTTGGGGGTGTTTTACTAGCCTGTTGCGGACGTGTGTAAGTTTAGCTTTAAGTGAAAGCACTCTTGTGTTGTCCTGTTTGTGCCAGCCATCTATCAGTCGGACGGCCGTGTCTCCCCTGATTTATTTCCTCACACCACCTTGCACAGAGTAAAAGTTACCAAGAGCTTTGGGTTGAAAGAATCCCAGGTAACACTGAATGGTCATACTACTCAGCATGACTAAAAGTCACAGAATAGGGCACATTATTTTTACACAACAGTTTGGGTGAGCATCTAAGCCAGTCATATCTTGCAATTACTAAATTCCAATTTTTCTCATTAGCAGTACTTATTCACTCGGGGGGTTAATTCATCCCAGCAGTAGCAGGGAGGTGCAAATATTGTGTCCTCGAACTAGTAAGGCACGTCAAGCCACAGAGCATTTTAATGAAGATAGCTGTTTGTATTTGCACCATTGCCCTCCTGGCTAAGATTTCACCATGACGAGGCAGGTTTTGCTTGTGTGACAACCGCCCTCTGGCTGACCCACTGAGGATTGAACCAGGGACCTCAATAACTAAAAACATGGGCTGTTCTATTTTGAGTCAAAGCTCTGTACCTCAGGGAGGGAGCAGGGAGTATAACAACTCATCTCCTCTGTGGATTGGCACAGAGAGTGTGTGTGTGTGTGGGGGGGAAGCTGGGGGGTGTAATACCCACCCACCAGTGGCTTGCTCTTGTAATCAGGGTTTAATACGAAACTTGGTACCCCCACTGTACTTTTCCCCAATCAGCCCCACTCATTTTTCTGGTTGTGCTGGTTCTTCTTATCTTCTCCCCCCACCACAAAGGGGGAGACATCTTGCACCATAGCAATTGCCCTTTCTCCCAATCCAGAGCTGAATCTAGACAAATGGAGTTGAATTAGCTTATTTTCTTTCCACCTTATGATGTTTATCTGACAGTTGCTACATGTTATATATTTAGCTTCTGCATATTGCTTCTGCATATTGCTTTAGGGCATTGAAGTACTATTTTGGGCATGACTGTGCTGTATGGAGTAGATGTTTGATATACACTGCACAAGTGTCTGATTGTATTACAGTAGCACCTAGAGATTCCAACCAACATTGCGGCCCCATTGTTCTAATCTACAGACACATAGCATGAGACAGAAGCTCCCCGCCCTGAATAGCTTACAGTCTAAAGAGACAAGACATACAAAGGGTAGAGGAAAAACAGGCAGAGGACAGACAGTTATAGAACCTAGATCACAAGAGTATACGTTCAGTTGCTCTATTCACTGTCTCTCATAGAGGTATGCTGGTAATATTTTGTGTCACTTGTATTTCCCACACATCCAAAAATTGCATCTGAATTTACACACTGCCATTTTGTCTTTTTTAACATCTACATAATGTCCTCATTCTTAAAGTCAACTAAGTGTGTCACCGCTGGGTAAATTTCTGCTAAGGCCTCTTTTAACACTAGGTTAAATCCCACTTGGTCCTTAAAACTTGTAGCAACTCAAAATCAGCAATTTGCTGAACTCTGCCTCACTGCTCCCCAGATTATCTAGAATAGATGAGGAATGTTTTTAATGGTCTCTTTTGCAAGCATTTTAGTATAAGGATTTATTTAATATTTAAAACTGGTTTAAAAAAATATTCCCATGGTGACTACACTTGAGGATGCCTAATATGCAATATTAGAACATCTGTTTGAAGGCCTTGGGAGCGATTCTGCTCTCTTACACCAGCATAATGATAGCAAAAGTTGAATCAGAATCAAGCTCATTCTTTTGGGCACCTATAACGTTGGAATGCAAAGTTCTGTTGCTTGTCTATTTTTGCAGTAGAGCCCTTAAATGGCCATTGAAAATGGTTCCTCTAGGGCTAGCCTGAACAAGGGGTGATGCATAAGCAGCACCAGCCCGTGAGGTGTTATTTTTCAGACACCCCTGTGAGAAACAATTGTCTTGTGCTGCTCTGGCAGTACAGGTAATCGGCTGTAGCTGACTCAGCCACACTGGCTGATGCATTGCAGTGGGGAAGGGGAGCCAAGGCTTCATGCCCCTGCTCTGGGTTGGGGAATAATGTTTAGAACGTTTGTTTCCCCCTCTATGTGCTAAGAGATCCCTGCTGTCAAAGCATCACTTTTCCTCTGCCACCATCAGCAATGCTGTCCTGAAAAAAAAAAAAAAATCAGCAACTAATAGAATGATTGGGGTGAGAAGAAGGGCACATGCTAACAAGAAAAATTACTGTTTCCCATACAAGTGGCTCTGCCACCTGGGAAAGTGGGAACACCAAATTTGATCTTGTTTTTTGCTGTCCATCATGACTGCTTATTATATTATCTCAAAGACACTCCCAAAGCCCAATCCTTAGCCACTCTAGCACACGGGCTGGCAATATCAATAGTTAATTTTTCCTTAGCTCTCGTCCCCTAATGCCCCTACTCTACTTGCGCTACATTGATGACATCTTCATCATCTGGACCCATGGAAAAGAAGCCCTTGAGGAATTTCACCATGATTTCAATAATTTCCATCCCACCATCAACCTCAGCCTAGATCAATCCACGCAAGCGGTCCATTTCCTAGACACTACTGTGCTAATAAGCAATGGTCACATAAATACCACCCTATACCAGAAACCTACTGACGGCTACACTTACCTACATGCCTCCAGCTTCCATCCAGGACACACCACATGATCCATTGTCTACAGCCAAGCTCTAAGATATAACCGCATTTGCTCCAATCCCTCAGATAGACACAAGTACCTACAAGATCTCTATCAAGCATTCTTAAAACTACAATACCCACCTGCTGAAGTGAAAAAACAGATTGACAGAGCCAGATGAGTACCTAGAAGTCACCTCCTACAAGACAGGCCCAACAAAGAAAGTAACAGACACCACTAGCTGTCCCCTTCAGCCCCCAACTAAAACCTCTCCAGCGCATCATCAGAGATCTACAACCTATCCTGAAAGACGATCCTTTACTCTCACAGATCTTGGGAGACAGACCTGTCCTCGCTTACAGACAACCCCCCAACCTAAAGCAAATACTCACCAGCAACCACACATCACTGAACAAAAACACTGACCCAGGAACCTATCCTTGTAACAAAGCCCGATGCCAACTCTGTCCACATATCTATTCAAGTGACATCATCATAGGACCTAATCACATCACCCATACCATCAGGGGCTCGTTCACCTGCACATCTACCAATGTGATATATGCCATCATGTGCCAGCAATGCCCCTCTGCCATGTACATTGGCCAAACCAGACAGTCTCTACGCAAAAGAATTAATGGACACAAATCTGACATCAGGAATCATAATACTCAAAAATCAGTGGGAGAACACTTTAACCTGTCTGGCCATTCAATGACAGACCTGCGGGTGGCTATCCTACAACAGAAAAACTTCAAAAACAGTCTCCAAGGAGAGACTGCTGAGCTGGAATTGATATGCAAACTAGATATCAAACTCTCTGTACTGGGCTAGCTTGATTATCACTTCAAAAGTGTGTTTTTTTCCCCCTCTTACTTAATTGGCCTCTCAGAGTTGGTAAGACAACTCCCACCAGTTCATGCTCTCTGTCTCTGTGTGTGTGTGTGTGTGTGTGTGTGTGTGTGTGTGTGTGTGTGTGTGTGTGTATGTGTATCTATCTATCTATCTCCTCAATATATGTTCCACTCTATATGCATCCGAAGAAGTGGGCTGCAGCCCACGAAAGCTTATGCTCTAATAAATTTGTTAGTCTCTAAGGTGCCACAAGTACTTCTGTTCTTTTTGCGGATACAGATTAACACGGCTGCTACTCTGAAATCTAATAATGATCATCTGCTCGCTGGGGAATGAGGCTACAGGGCACCTGCTGATTTCAGTGGTGATTGGATAAGACCCTCGGGAGCCACTGCTACAACACTTGCTCATGCTGCGTAGTTCTTCCTTACATGAGCAGTCCCATTCACATGTGAAATAAAACAAACTAATTCAATGAGACATAGGAGTCTAGAAACCATTGTCTCAATTCTGTTACACTAGTTCCTGGGACTGCTTGTGTGGGTAAGCACAATGGATGATAAGCTGGTGGTGCAGAACCAGGCTTTTCACATAAGCCTTTGAATAATCACGCATAGGGAACTGCTTTCAGGCCCTGGTCCTCCACCAATCAGGCTAATGGGAGATCTTTCCATTTGCTTTGATGGGCATAAGATTGGCCACCCAGTCACTAATCAGGTGAGGCTGGATCCTGCACTGCTGAAGTCAACAGGAGCTTTGCCTTTGTCTTCAATGGATCAGGTCTTGGAATCTGATGCAAACCAGAGATCTAGCAGTTACCTGCTATGAGTTATCCCCTATTTTACTCTCTCTTTCTATTTTACCTCTTGGTCTCTTGTTGCCATTGTATATTGGACTGTTTCGTTGTTTTAACACCATTTTGATTGCCCTGTAATACAAATACTCACCTTCTTAAGGGAAGATTTTCACATTTTTTGCAGTTGTCAGCATAGCATTTGTGGCATACTTAACAGAAACGAAGATTAGTCCTCCTGAAAGTGATTTTGTACTAATTATGCAATTTTATTTTATATTGGCAGTAAAAAGAATAAAGCACTTCAATTATTTTTAGGAAAAATCAACTCAATTACTACTTGACTTAAATATTCATTTATGAAATAATTTGTCACTTGACATTTTGAGACTGCAGGTATTTGTGCAGCATACTTAGTATTGTTGTTTTGAACCTACTGAAACTATTTCTCTTTTTCTTATATTTTAAATATTATGAATGCAATAGAATTTTATGTTCACTACCTCTCCACCTACTTAGAATCAGAACTTCATGCCAGCCAAATTTAATCAGCTTTGACTTCCAAATTCTATGAACTTTTTACTATCATGCACACACACACACACACACACACACACACACACACACAGAGTGTCCATAATGATTCATATGTCCCTACATAGATTAGGATATATTCTATAATGCACAGTAAGAAATTGTTAATTGTATCCAGGAAGTATCTATCTGGACAAGAAGGGCAAAGAAATTAGTATTGTTCCCATTTTACAGATGGAGGACTGAGTCAAGTTACTTGCCCATACTCTAAGAGCTGATGCTAGGCATAAGAGGACTAAGCAATTGTTTAGGGCCCTGAGCAGCTCTTTAATATAAGAATGCGCCTATTTTAGTATTTTAGTATTGTGTATTGGGAGCCTCTCCCCTCCCCCAATATTCCTGTTTAGGGCCCCCAGGAGGCTAACATCGGTGCTGTTCTCACAGGAAATCTGATAGAGATGGGAGTTGAACTTGGATCTAGGAAGTTGTAACCAGTGACCCAATACTTTCTTCTTTAGTCTATGACATATACTATCATTCCAGGATTGTTGCTCTGTGTCTCACTCTGAAGCCTAAAATGTTGAAGTCAGCATGGAGTGATGGAGACAGTTTTAGCCTCCCCTGCCTTTTCCATCTTAGGCAGAAAACTTCTCTTTGCCCCTGAGGAAGAGGGACTATTATTACCATTGTCATTCATTACCATATATTTGTACTATAAATGTCTGTCAAAGCTCTTATTGATTGCTAAGAGGTTATTCATAAAGTTCAGTCCTTGCGTCTGGTCTATTATTGAAAACTTACATTAGATGATGGACAAACTTAAGTATTTAGCTCCAACTGAAATCTAGGAAGCAGTGAGAGCACATTTTTAAAGTGCTTTCTGGCTCTCATTATCTATTTTTTAATTGCAGCCACACTAGCATCTCTTATGTAAGCCAGAAGTAGTCACTGAAGTATATGATTTGATAAATTCATCAGCATGGGGAAGGAAGAAGTTGCTGATCTCTCTTGAATGACTGATCATGATGATTTTTCCTCCTTTCCTGTTCAATCTACCACTTCTGTGCACTTAATCTAATCACTTTTGGGCACAATGCATGATGGGAACATATAGGTCAGTTTTCATAACAAGTGAGAAAGTCTCTTGAAAACAACTTCTCTCTTCCCTTCTATGCTCAGCGTAGGTGTTTTTCTTGGTACCTATATCCCCTCTATTCTGCAAGAATAATCATTTCTGAAAGCAGTTCCCAAGACCAATTAAACTTTCTTTTAGTTTTTGCAGACAAAGCCAAGAGGTACCTTAGCAAGATAGAAGGATGTTAGTCTATCACCTCTGACAAAATAATTATGATCCCAAACCTTACTGCAAAATTACCACTACCAAAGAAGAATTACCCAGACTGGTGTGAAAGCTAAGCTTCACAAAAGCAAAACCAGGTTACCTGTGACTTTCTGACTGATTAACTCCATTTCTCCTGGTCACAATAATGAATCACCAACTTAACTTCACACTTCGGTAATTACCCACAAGCATCATGATGTCAAGTGGAATAACACAAAACGTTAAGGAAACTTGAATAGCAAACATTACCTTTGCTTGCTGGTACTATTTTGTAAAGAAAAGCAAAAAAGTCAGCAAGAGGTAGACTATCTTTAACACTATAAATATCCTGACAAACTTTTCAAATATATGTATTCAGATTATGAATAAACATCACTAGTAAGGTCCTCTGAAAACTAAGCACATGATTTCTATTAGGATGTGAACACAACAAAAATAAGACCACGGACTGGATCTCTTTGGGTGAAGAAAAACAATAAATCATGAATTCCTAGAAGCTAGAGGCAAAACATACCAAGCTGTACATGTGCTAGCATTCAATGGCATACAACTATCTCTAGGCAAGGAGAGATAGGGAATTATTTATTACCAGTTATGACTGGCCATTTTTAATTCAATTTTCAAATTGTAGGACCCCAAAGCCGAGGAAAACATTCCACACAACTAGTTTGCATGAGTAGTTGCAGCAATTCCATGTAACAATCCAGTATTTGCATGAACAAAAGCCTGTTCTGTGCACACAGTGATAGTAACTATGGGGCAAGTCTTTACCCAATGAGAGTTTTGCCATTGATTTCAAAGGGAGCCAGGATTTGGTTGTGGGCAAGTTTAGACATGCAGCTGCACACACCATTTGTCATGCAGCATTCGGCTCCCAGGATTTCTCAGGGGGAGGGGGGAAAAAATCAGGTCCCCTGTGATGTTCAGATTTAATTTTCATATTCCAATCTGCATATGCAAGAGACATGTATGCTGTCAATTATACTGCCACATAAATTGAACACACAGGGGACTCCTAAGGCTTCTGGGGGGATTTTCAAAATTGCTTTAACTCTTCCTACTGAACTCAGTGGAAGTTTTACCATTGACTCCAATGGGACCAGAGTTAAGTGGATATGAGCCTTTTTTGGGGGGGGACAAAACACACAAAACCACAAAAACATGTTTCATCTCTTTGTCCAAAAACACAGTAAGAAAAAAATGAACAAAAATAATTTATAACAAAGGGAAAAGGTGAGCGATAACTTGTTATTGAGGAAGACATGCAACCAGTCTACTGGTGGCCTGCTTCTCTAAGGGCACTGCTACTCTGATTTCTATAGGTGAAGAGCAGAACCTTGGAAAAGAGAATAATTTTTTCAATGAATATTTTGTAAAAATGATCATTTAAATTTTGGACTTTTTTGCAATCCCAGACTCTTGTTAATCATGAAATGGCCACAAAATGATTGTTTTCAGATCAGAAATTTTGCATGTTTTCCAAAAGAAACTGATTTGGGGAAGGGGAATCTCAAGCTTTGCTTCTCTCTCTCATTCTTTTGCCAAATGAGAAATTTTCCCAGGGCTTTCACAAAATTGACTTATTCTCAAACCATAAACAAGCTATGAAAAATCTCATTTACTGAGGGTTATTTTTGCTTTCATTTTGGAATTGTTAATATAATTCCAGTGTTAGGCACTTTATCACTTGAAGGAGCCTTAGAGAATCACAAGACAGCAGCCTCCTGATGGTGCATTGCAAAGGTAACATTCCCACGTTATATCAATATGTGGTGACGTTGCCTCATTAAGGTGAGACCATCAGGCATTGATGCCACATTACAACATGACAGATATTCTGCAGGTTCATTTTAGCACTCCCTGGAAAGAAAGGGATTTTGCCCTGTTAGGATGTGTCTACAGTGCACAGTAAACACAGGTCTCTGAGACCCCAGCTTTGGGGCTCAGTGTTTCCAAGTGCGTGCTTGAACATCTACACAGGATTGTAAACCCAGGTTTACGATTGCTGGACCCACATCTCACAGTTGTGCCAACACATCCATACGGCACTATACAGATTTTTGACTTGGGTCTGAAGCTTGAGCTGTGTCCACACTGCAGTGACCTAAGTCTGACATTTGGGCTCTGAATCTGAGTGCTTGCTGACCAAAGTCAGACTGATGTGTGTGTGGACAAATGGGGGACTCAGGCCCAAACCGGAGTCACAGCCTGGGCTTAGTATGTAGTGTAAACATAAACCCTGACTCGGTGGGTAAGGCCAGAATGGACCACCAGATCTAGTCTGACCTTCTGTATATCACAGGCCACCCAACACCACCCAGCACAAAGCCAACAACCAGAATTAGACAAAAGTATTACAGCCCCCAGGAGACTAAGCTATTGCGTGCCACAAGCAGAGAAGAAGAGGGCCAAAGGTGCACAAATGCCTTAAGCCCTTTCAATGGCAAGGAATACATGAGATTTATTCAGATGATCCTAGCAAAAGACCTGTGGCCCATGCTGCAAAGAAAGGCACAAAAACCCTGATCTCCTTTTCCCGCATTTGAGCTGTGGGTTCCACTTTCAGGGAGGCAAGCAGGGAGGGAGAAGGGAGTTGAGTACGGGAGTGTTAGGTCACACATGTGGACACAACAGGAGCTATTTGAATAACCGTGTAGCGCAATAGATATCTCAGAAATCATAGGCTGAGGATCACTGCTTTGGAAGGTCGATCAACCTTTTGTTAGTGTTAGAAAGTGACCGTCTCAAACACATCTCTCCATCGTGTGCCGTCCCTCTGCACAGGAGGAGATTTCATTCTTATGTCCCAAGTACACCCAAAGCAGCCTGCCAGTAAGATTAAGTTGTTCACATAAATTGATTTAAAACCTCAGTTCAAACTTTATACCTATTTACATATTGTATGCAGTTTAATGATTAGTGAATTAGACATGTCATGTGCAAATCAATGCAAATTACTGGTTCACATACACACTATGTAAACTTCATTTTTCATGTCAGGACATAACCAGCCCACAGTTAACAAGTGCATGCATTTAAGACTTGGGGTAAATGAGCTCCTTTGACACAGTCCTTCGCTTTTTCCACATCTGGCACAAGCAGTGAATGAGACTCTCACTTTTTAATCCATTTGTCTCAGTTAATGCTTATCCTATACTGACAGAGTTAGTACATGTATTTAATAAATCATCTTTCCTTCAGTGTCATTAAATTGGGGCACATTTTGTCCATATTGTGCATGGATTAGAGATTTATTCAGTTGGTGCTGATGAGACATATTGGATTACCTGGGAGGTATAGATGCTTGGTTTGGAGAGCACCATTCAATCACAGGGATATTTATAGATTCCTGCTATTTTCCCACCACCTACTATAAGAACATACAAATGGCCCTACTGGGTCAGACCAAGGGTCCAACTAGCCCAGTATCCTCTCTTTCTACAGTGGCCAGTGCCAGGTGCCCCAGAGGGAATGAACAGAACAGGTAATCATCAAGTGATCCATTCCCTGTCTCTCATTCCCAGCCTCTGGCAAACAGAGACTAGGGACACCATTCCTGCCCATCCTGGCTAAGAGCCATTGACGGACCCATCCTCCATGAATTTATCTAGTTCTTTTTTGAACCCTGTTATAGTCTTGACCTTCACAACATCCTCTGGCAAGGAGTTCCACAGGTTGACTGTGTGTTGTATGAAGAATACTTCCTTTTATTTGTTTTAAACCTGCTGCCTATTAATTCCATTTGGTGACCCCTAGTTCCATACTGCACCAAATAAAATATCTCAAACACATTGCAAAATATGCACTTGATCCGATCCCTTCTGAAGGAAAGAACTTGCCTTCATTATCTTCCCCAGAGATACTTTTTATTTCAAAGCAAGTCTCCCTCCCATAGGGCTAGATTGTGCCTTTAGGCACAGACCTGAAGAAGGTATAGTGAGTTAGCTGCACAGCTCCAAGAGTCATAGTGGCCCAGAGAAACTCCTTTGCTATGCATGGGGGTGGGGAGGAAAGGGATGGAGAAAATGGTTGGTAGATGGCCTATACAAACAATAAATGACAATGCCTCCTGTAAGCAGTTACACTTACCACCATAGTGCCTTCTGGTGTCACAGAAGTGTGTTACTGTGGCCTTCACCTCCACCAGCTCCTGTTGGCCACCACTTTCCATCCACATTGGCTTGTTTCTGTCCACAACTTCCATAGCCTAGCCCTCTGACCATGTTAAGTTCAGTCCCTTCCAGAATAACAAAAAACGAACCAAGAGATCCTATCATCCCACTTGGGCTCTTCCTCCATCCATCCTGTAGGCACAGTCTTCAGCCCCACCTTGTGTCCCATAGTCCTTGTGTAGGGGCTTTTATGTCCCTTCCTTGGGGCTGGTAGGGGAACGCAGACTCGTCTTCTGCTCTGGGTTCTGGCCCATAGACCCTGCATTAAGCAGCTAGGTCTTTGCCTGTAGACATGCTGCTGCTTCTATAAGCCACTTCTGATCTCCAAGCCCTTTGTACTGTTTCCCAGTAGCCTGTGGTTCATACAGCCTCTACTCTGGTTCCCAGACCTTGGGGTTCTTCAGAGGTCCCCACCGGCTCCTTGTTCCTCCCCTGGCATACCGACCTACAGGGCTTCCTCCCTGGGCCTTGCCCCCTTTCCTGAGCCCACCACAGGGACTAACTCTATGTCTTTAGACTTCTTCCAGTTGTCTTCATCAGACCTCCTTCCAAAGAGAAAAAACTTCTTTATCCTCCACCCACTGAAGTTCCCTTACTTCTCTATGTTGTTTCCATCCTGGGATCCCACACCTGGGATCACTAAATGTAACTGAGTCCAGAATAGAATCAGCTGGGGGTTAAATGCTAGTGACAGGCAAAGCTGTGCCTGACTCACCTTCAAGGGCCAACCAGCCTGAACCCTCCCCCATTAACAGCTCAGGTGCCCAGGCTGGAGTGTTTGGGTCTAGGTTGCAGAGCTTTGGGTCTGACCATTATAGGCAGCAGTAACAAAAGTGCCACACAACAAATTATTAATTAATGTCTCGTCTGTATAGATTGCACTATAAATATAGCCAGGTCTATGAGAAAGATGCAGATAGATGCATGGAGAGAACATCCAGGAACCAGATTTTAAAACATGAAGGAAGGAAAAACAACTCTATTTGGAACTGAAAAACAATCACACTCCAGAGAATCTGACCACAATTCTCCCTGCTTCAGGAAGATGCAGTATCACTAAAAAACAAAACTAAACCTCACACGTGAGCTACAAAAGAAGTGGAATTTGCTGTGGGGAGATTTTCAAGATCTGTAAGAGGAGAGGATTTAAAATGCTAATCTGTTGAATATAAGATACACTTTTGGAATCTGTTTTCTGTAGCAGCCAACAAAGCAAAGCAACTTCTTCTGATAGCTCCTCCCTAAGGGACTCTGGTTAAGAGCATCTGCATCAAGTTCCACTTGTCTTCACCTGTACAATGAGGCAGTCCTGGAAGCTGATACAAATTCTCAGATGAGCACATAAGATATGAAAGAGGCAGAGATTTTCCAACAGAAAAGCTTTCCTTCAAAGCTAAAGGAAAGCATTTTTATTTAGTTCAATCTGATCACAGTTTAAGCAATACTACAGGATAACCCCCCCCCCCCCCAAAGCTATGAGATCATGAAGCTCGCCTTCTCATCACATTGCACATTGCTCATGCCACCCAAGTCTGATTCAAAGGTAGATTCTGATGTGTTGTAGAAAGAACTAAGCAGCCTTGTATACAGGATGTGAATTCATATCATGCCTTTCTCTGCACAACCTGAAATTCCATAATACTAACAGGAAAAAATAAATATAAAAGTATTTCAGCCTTTTTGTGAGTGCATAAGATTTTTGGGGGACAGAGCATGCACTGGTCATGGTAATACATTCCAGTTTACCCAAAGAAATATTGTTCCTTTGGTTTGATCACAAAATTAAACAAGGCTCAGGATTTATTTTTAGATGCGGAGAAATAAGCATGCAAATCTCATTCAGTGATGTTCCACCTAGTGTTTTATCCATTGCAACTGTGGGCAAATACACAAACCCAGGACTGCAAAAACAGAGCTAGCCTAGATGCAGAGTGGACATTTAAACTGGCCGTCATGGAGTAATTTTTTTCCAAAAGCCGAAGTTCAGCAAACCAAATTTTTAAAAGGCATTTATTTGCCTACAGATGCAAATAGGTGCCTACTTACATTTTCCTACATGCCAAAGCAGGCTAGGCATCTATCTGCATCTTTAGGCATCTAAATATATTTGAAAAGTTAGCCCTGGGACCATCTTTCTGTTCAGTATTTGTACAGCGCCTAGCACAATATGGTCCTGGTCCATGCATGAGGCTGCTAGCTGCTACCACAATACAAATATTTAGGCACTTTCTAATAAAAGTTAATGGGACTTAAACTCCTGAGTCACTTGTGAAAATTTTTATATTCGGGTGTAATGTATTTCTTTGTTTCGTATTTGTGATGGGGCATTGGTCCCATCTGCCTGTAAGGGACTAATAGAGCCCTAGGGAGGCCACAGGAAAAGCAGCCAATAGGATAGAGGCAGTGAAGAACAGGGTCAGGCAGGCCCATATAAGAAGAGCTGCAAGACAGAGAAGGGTCAGTTATTCTCTAGAGCTCAAGGAGGGAGGCCTTGCAGGCAAAAGGAAGCTAGCATTCTGGACAGAGTAGTGCTGGTCGGGAACAGGGGAGTAAGAGGACATTCCTGGCTGGCTGCTACCTGGCTGAGTCCCTGAGGTAAGTGTGAAAAAGGTGCTGGAGCTGTGGGGAAGTGGTTCAGGAAAATGTGCTGAGGAGTTTGAGGGAATGTATATGGCTGCTATTGGCCAGATCTGGAGTAATAGGTGGGCCTGGTCATCTCATTCTTACACACACACACACCTCACTCACCACTGGGGAAGTGGCCAGACAATTGGCTGCAGTTGCCACTTGGGGGAAGTGGCTGGATAGCTGACTGCAGGGTTCCTGGAAGAGAGGAGGACAGATTGTGACCTGGCTGGAGGGCTGTGTTCTGAAGAGGATGCTGTGGTCCTTGGAGTGATGTGGGTCCAGGAGCAGAATTGATGGAGGGTGAGGCACCATTGGGAGAGGCAACAGAGGGTCTTGTGGCACCTTTGAGACTAACAGAAGTATTGGGAGCATAAGCTTTCGTGGGTAAGAACCTCACTTCTTCAGATGCATTGGGAGAGGGTATACTAACTTGCAGAGCTAATACCCAAGACAACCAGCAGGAGGTGCCAGTGTGGTGAGATGGAGAATGTGGCACAGGGTCACCTCTGATATAAGGGGTGGATTGAGGACTGTGGGGACAATTGTCCATCACAGGGATTTGAGAGACCCTGAAGGTGAAGACAATGGAGCCTGGGTATGCAGAGATCTTCTTTGTTGAGGGTTCTTGTGCCATCCTAGGCTAGACTCCATGGTCAGTATCCCAGCAGAAAGGGGCTGACAAGCAGTAATGGTGGCTCCAGGCCCTCCCGCTGCAGGTACTCAAAACCCATCAGATGGTGAGAGGCACAGTAGTATCTACAGGCCTGTTTGGCACAGCTAGCTGAGCAGAAGCTGTTTATATTCATGCATGAAGAGGTCACTAGAAGTCGAAAAGAGCGAGAGAGGAAGCAAGGCATAAGTGCCAGGAGGTCGGCAACTGGGACAGGGCCATATTACACCTGTGGGTGAGAGGGACCCTTGAGGAGGGAATGCCCCTACCAGGATGGGGGACAGAAGCCTCACTCAGAGTAGGAAGAAGAGAGCCCAAGACAGTCCCACCTATAAGGAGAACAGGGAAGGGGTGGGCATGTGGGGCCTGTGGGCAACAGGGGCACCTACTGAGGGACTGCCTGTACATCAGTTGCAGGGTTGAGGCTAGCCTGGGCGGGGAGGGCAGGAATCAGAGCAAGGGAAGGACAATGGGAGTCCCATGGCTAAGAAGCCACAAGGAGTTTGCCTTTGGTGCCATGAGGAGGGCCATATAAAAAGGCATTGCCCCCTTAGGAGAAGGCAGGCTAGGAAAGGTGTGCCTGGGAACCAGGATAGGTCAGAGACTGTCAAGAGGCATGGGGTAGTGATGACTTGGCAGGGAGCCATCTCCCACACCCAACAGGGAGGGGTAGGTAGGTGGTGGAGAAGCTGACTGGGACTGAGAGGACCCAGACACACAAGGGAACCCACACTGAAGCTGTGGTAGGGACTCACACTATGGAGGAGAGGGTGCTGGGGAATTTGGTGGGCCAGGTAAAAACTGTGGGAGAAAAACTGGAAGTTGACAAGGAGGCCCTGCAAACAGTGGAGGAGAATTTAGATTTTCAGAGGAACCAGGCCTGGTATGCTATAGAGAAGGCCAATGTGTGTTTCCTATTGAAAGATATGGACCGAGAGAGATGACCTGTGAGTCAAGCTTAGGCAGTTACAAGGTGGGAGACATCTCTATCCTTGAGGGTTGCAGGCTTGAGGAGGAGGGGGTGTGATGGGGTATTGGCCCCACACTGGCCTGTAAGGGGCTAATAGAACCTTAGGGAGGCTGCACAAGATAACTGGCTCTGTGGATGAGGGGAAAGCAGTGGATGTGTTATTCCTTGACTTTAGCAAAGCTTTTGATACGGTCTCCCACAGTATTCTTGCCGCCAAGTTAAAGAAGTATGGGCTGGATGAATGGACTGTAAGGTGGATAGAAAGCTGGCTAGATCGTCGGGCTCAACGGGTACTGATCAATGGCTCCATGTCTAGTTGGCAGCCGGTTTCAAGCGGAGTGCCCCAAGGGTCGGTCCTGGGGCCGGTTTTGTTTAATATCTTTATTAATGATCTGGAGGATGGTGAGGACTGCACTCTCAGCAAGTTTGCAGATGACACTAAACTAGGAGGCATGGTAGATACACTAGAGGGTAGGGATCGGATACAGAGGGACCTAGACAAATTAGAGGATTGGGCCAAAAAAAACCTGATGAGGTTCAACAAGGACAAGTGCAGAGTCCTGCACTTAGGACGGAAGAATCCGATGCACTGCTACAGACTAGGGACCGAATGGCTAGGTAGCAGTTCTGCAGAAAAGGACCTAGGGGTTACAGTGGACGAGAAGCTGGATATGAGTGAACTGTGTGCTCTTCTTGCCAAGAAGGCTAACGGCATTTTGGGCTGTATAAGTAGGGGCATTGCCAGCAGATCGAGGAACGTGATTGTTCCCTTTATTCGACATTGGTGAGGCCTCATCTGGAATACTGTGTCCAGTTTTGGGCCCCACACTACAAGAAGGATGTGGAAAAATTGGAAAGAGTCCAGCGGAGGGCAACAAAAATGATTAGGGGTCTGGAGCACATGACTTATGAGGAGAGGCTGAGGGAACTGGGATTGTTTAGTCTCCAGAAGAGAAGAATGAGGGGGGATTTGATAGCAGCCTTCAACTACCTGAAGGGGGGTTCCAAAGAGGATGCAGCTCGGCTGTTCTCAGTGGTGGCAGATGACAGAACAAGGAGCAATAGTCTCAAGTTGCAGTGGGGGAGGTCCAGGTTGGATATTAGGAAACACTATTTCACTAGAAGGGTGGTGAAGCACTGGAATGCGTTACCTAGGGAGGTGGTGGAGTCTCCTTCCTTGGAGGTTTTTAAGGCCCGGCTTGACAAAGCCCTGGCTGGGATGATTTAGTTGGGAATTGGTCCTGCTCTGAGCAGGGGATTGGACTAGATGACCTCTTGAGGTCCTTTCCAACCCTAATATTCTATGATTCTATGAAGAAGCAGCCCATAGGAGAGGGACAGTGAAGAGGGACAGCAGGCCCATATAAGAGGGACAGCAGGCCCATATAAGAGCTGTGGGGCAGAGTAGGGTCAGTTACTCCCCAGAGCTCAAGGAGGGAGGACTGGGTGCCTTGCAGGTGGAAGGAAGCTAGAACCCTGGACAGAACAGCGCTGGGTAGAAACGGGAGCAAGAGGGAGTTCTTGGCTGGCTGAGAAGACTGTCATGCTGAGGCCCTGAGGTAAGGGTGAAGAAGGTGCTGGGGCTGTGGAGAAGTGGCCCAGGAAAATGAACTGAGGAGTTATAGGGGACACAGCCCATGGCTGCCATCTACACAGTCCTTGGGCTGGCATCTGGAGTAGTGGGTGGGCCCGGGTCTCCCCCCAGTCCTCACTGAGGAAGTGACCAGACAATTGGCTGCAGTCTCCACTGGGAAAAATTGACTGCAGGGCCCCTGGAAGTGTGTGTGTGGGGGGCACATATCCTGACACAGCCAAAGGGATTAAGAGGATGTTGTGATCCTTGGAGTGACATGGGTCCAGGAGCAGAAGTGATAACAGGTGAGGCACCATCAAGAGAGGGTGTACCAACCTGCAGAATAATCCCTGAGATGGCCAGCAGGAGGCGCCAGTGTAGCGAGCGGAGCCCTGTTACAGTATCTAAGTATTTGACTGAATCAGAAAACTGAAACTAAAATGGATAATACTTATCTTACATGGTGGCTTCATGCTCTGGTACAATCGATAAGCTTCAGGGAAAATTAATGGAGGTGGAGGAAAGTAAGAAGCTTTCTTTAAGTTTGTTGAAGGACACACATTAAAGATACAAAGAGATGGATTTGATTGTTGTAGGTTAAGACTGAGACGAGACTGGAAACGAATTATGGAATAATTTATCTCAGAAGGAGGACATTGCCAATTTTTCAATGCCTTTTCTACTCTCAGAAACAGTGTTCTGAAAGCTGTGTACAAACATGAATGTATTACTCAAATAGCCCAAGGATCGAGCTGATAAAAAAAAAAAACAACCCAGAATTTCTGCTGCAAGGGAATCTGATACTTTCACAATTCTGTTAGTCCCAAAATGGAACAAAGTCAAAATATCAACTTTTTTTGTGAAATTAAAATTTTCAGAAAAAATTCTATTTAGAAATTCACAATGTTTCATCCTATGATGAACCATGGCAGCTTAACCATGGGTAAAGAACATGGTGTGTCACAGGAGATTGTCCAAGGAGCAAGGCCCATAGAGAACAGAGGCATGAAGGAACTGAAACTACATCTCCTCACAGGTATCTCAACAGCACAGCAGGATATAAAGAATAACACGGAAACAAAACATTTCATTTAGGGTGTATTTTTCTATAGAATATTCCACCAACTCCCATGGGAAAAGCTTGAAGATTTCTATTTCAACAAACCACTGTTTGGCTGAGAAAATGTTCCATTGAAAAAGGATTTGCTTCACAAAATATTGCTGACCTTGCATTGGAGTGACAATTGGGTCTAATGAAAAATTTTCTGTCTATTTTTTAATAGAAAACTGTGCTTTTGATAAGTCCAAATTTTATGTGGGGGGCTGAAGAGAACCCCAAAGCCACATTTTCTAACCAGCTCTACTTACCTTAAGGAGAAACTGTTTTTAATACCTTCCTTTGATAGGGCACAAACTTCTCAAAAAGCAGCACATGCATGATAATTTCTTCCACATGATCTAACGTAAAGCTAAATTGTGTCATATAGTGAGAGCCTTAAGGTAAGTGCCTTACTCATCAAATTATAGGGATTCTCTCTCTGGCCTAATTAATATTTAATTATTCAAGTGTCTAAAGTGAAAACTTCAACAGGCGAGATGGAGCATGACCCATATCAGAATATCCTATAGTTCAGGAGTTCCCAATTCAAAACCCTTCTCCTCATCGGCGGTGGTGGGGAAGAGAGGAATTGAACTAGTGATTGAACAGCCCAGATGAGTCCCCAACCACTCAGCTAAAGATTATGAGGGAGGTCCTCCTCCTCCCTCATCTGGTTTGTCAAGTATGCCTAAATGGGCATGAGAGGCAGAGGATCTCCTATCTTCCCTTGGTTTATGGATCATGTTGGCCTAAATGAAGCCTCTAGATGCCTAGAGCAAGGCAGCAGTGCACATATCCACATGCAGAAACATAGGCACCTAAGTATCAGAGGTGTTAGTCTGAATCTGTAAAAAGCAACAGAGGGTCCTGTGGCACCTTTAAGACTAACAGAAGTATTGGGAGCATAAGCTTTCGTGGGTAAGAACCTCACTTCTTCAGATGCAAGTAATGGAAATCTCCAGAGGCAGGTATAAATCAGTGTGGAGATAACGAGGTTAGTTCAAACCTCAGCCTGGACCAATCTACACGGGAGGTCCACTTCCTAGACACCACCGTACAAATAAGCGATGGCCACATTAACACCACCCTATACCAAAAACCCACCGACCGCTACGCCTATCTTCATGTCTCCAGCTTCCACCCCGGTCACACCACACGATCCATCGTCTACAGCCAAGCACTGAGGTACAATCGCATCTGCTCCAAACCCTCAGACAGAGACCAACACCTACAAGATCTTCACCAAGCATTATCAAAACTACGATACCCACACAAGTAAATAAAGAAACAAATCAGCAGAGCCAGACATGTACCCAGAAGCCTCCTGCTACAAGACAGGCCCAGAAGAGAAACCAACAGAACTCCACTGGCCATCACCTACAGTCCTCAGCTTAAACCTCTCCAACGCATCATCAGTTATCTACAACCCATCCTGGACAATGATCCCTCACTTTCACAGACCTTGGGAGGCAGGCCAGTCCTCCCCCACAGACAACCTGCCAACCTTAAGCATATTCTCACCAGCAACCACGCACCGCACCATAACAACTCTAACTCAGGAACCAACCCATGCAACAAACCTCGATGCCAACTCTGCCCACATATCTACACCAGCAACACCATCACAGGACCTAACCAGATCAGCTACAACATCACCGGCTCATTCACCTGCATGTCCACCAATGTTATATATGCCATCATATGCCAGCAATGCCCCTCTGCTATGTACATTGGCCAAACTGTCCGACAGTCACTACGCAAGAGGATAAATGGACACAAGTCAGATATCAGGAATGGCAATATACAAAAACCTGTAGGAGAACACTTCAACCTCCCTGGCCACACAATAGCAGATGTAAAGGTTGCCATCTTACAGCAAAAAAACTTCAGGACCAGACTCCAAAGAGAAACTGCTGAGCTCCAGTTCATTTGCAAATTTGACACCATCAGATCAGGATTAAACAAAGACTGTGAATGGCTATCCAACTACAGAAACAGTTTCTCCTCCCTTGGTGTTCACACCTCAACTGCTAGCAGAGCACCTCACCCTCCCTGATTGAACTAACCTCGTTATCTCCACACTGATATATACCTGCCTCTAGAGATTTCCATTACTTGCATCTGAAGAAGTGAGGTTCTTACCCACGAAAGCTTATGCTCCCAATACTTCTGTTAGTCTCAAAGGTGCCACAGGACCCTCTGTTGCTATAGGCACCTAAGAAACTTTTACAGCAGAAATTTAGGTGCCTATAAGGCTAGTCAGACAAGCAGTTTTGTGCATAGCAGTGGTGCCTAGAATTGAGATTTAGGCATATACATCTGAAGCCCAGGAATCTGAGTACCTCTGTGGAACTGGGCCGAGATGTCTAAGTTTAGGTACCAAGATTTTAATTTTTGCCCCATGAGTCAATAAAGATACCATGGGCCATAGTAATTATGAAATTGGTCTGAGAATGCAAAAAAGTAAATAAATCAAAAATGCTACACAAGCATTTAGGTGGTCAAAACAACAATTATTAGAATAATGATGTAGTATTTGAGAAATTGTATCTGACCATGTAATAAAAGGCAGTATTCCAATGTACATTCACAAGGGGAGAGTTAGTTGTGTGCTTGCAACTTTAACCCTGGTGTTTCCTGTGTTTGAATGCTTGATCATAGTAAAATATATTTTCTAGGGCATAATAAGAAAGTAAGATCTTCCTCCTTTAGCTTCCTATTCAGAAGGAGACAGAAAATTATACAAGCAAGTGATCTTTTGTACCCTTCTTCATTCTGACCTTATGTCTATTATGAAACTGAATAAAAGGAACAAAAATAGAGGCTCTACAGCTTCCAGTTTGTTCGAATCCATGATCAATGAGATCTGTGGGATATCAAATTCAGCAGCACAATGTTAATCAAGGGCAGCAACTTTTATTTGCAGTGATTAAGGGTCACGTCAGGGAAGATGTATCCCTTTGATTGTTTATGGTTGTCCTCATCGGACAATGATTAAAATCACTGCTGATCAGTTCAGTTGCCTTAAGCTGGAGTGTTTAAACAGATATGTCACTACAGCCTCAGAAGTGGTTAATGGAAAACTCTGGTTCCTGCCATTTATTGTTCAGGGTCTGTTGACGTTCATTGGCCTTCTCCTCGGGTGCCATTTGAGGTGGTCAAGTAGGTGAGCAGTCTCTCTTTTGTTGGCCTCTCTTTGGTCTGGTTGTCTGACCTACTTGAAACACAATGGTCAGTTAAGCAAGCTAGGCCCCTTATACGCTGCAGGGGCATTTGCTTCACCGGATCTTTGAAGAAGGGCAGATGGATTGAGGTACAGGCCAGTGACCCACGGTGGTATATACAATTGTGATGTACAGCGTAGTTGAAGGATCAGCCAACTGCATTGCATTTTGGTTTTGTGATTTTTAAATAACTGGCATGGCACTCTGAGTCTGTGGATGGGGATTTTATTTATTCTGAATCAAAAATAAATGTAGACAGGGAAGCTTCAGACTATCAGTTACATATCTATAGGTGAATGCTTATTGATAAGCTTACTTTACATTTATAAGCGTTTTGCCAGTTTTACATGCAAGGTACTGGTTCCTCAGCTGCTGCAGCTTAAATATTCAGAGCATCTGTGAAAAGGCCTAAAAGTGGTCCTGTTTAAACATGGGGCTAGCCAGTGGCCACCCAGCCTCTAATACAAAGATATAGAGACTGCTATAAATTGCATTAATCTGCCTATATCTCATAAGTTCCATTGCAGCAGACAGGGATTCCTGGAGCACAGGGCACTGCAACCTCATAGCATCATAGAAATATAGGACTGGAAGGGACCTTGATTGGGCATCTAGTCCAGTAACCTGCACTAAGGCAGGACTTAGTATTATTTAGACCAGTGGGTCTCAAAGCCGGTTCGCCACTTGTTCAGGGAAAGCCCCTGGCGGGCCAGCATATCCCTCGGCCTGCGCTGCTTCCCGCAGCCCCCATTGGCCTGGAGCGGAGAACCGCGGCCAATGGGAGCTGTGATCGGACGACCCTGCGGACTCAGCAGGTAAACAAACCGGCCTGGCCTGCCCGGGGCTTTCCCTGAACAAGCGGAGGACCAGCTTTGAGAACCACTGATCTAGACCATCCCTGACAGCTGTTTATCTAACTTGTTCTTAAAAAACCTCCAGTGATGGAGATTCCACAACATTCCTAAGTAATTTGTTCCAGTGCTTTATGACCCTTACAGTTGGGAAGCTTTCATTCTAATGCCTAACCTAAATCTCCCTTGCTGCAATTTAAGACAATTTCTTGTCCTGTCCTTGGTGTGGAAGAAGAACAATTCATCACCATCCTCTTTATAGCAACATTTTATGTATTTGAAGACTGCCCCCCACCCTGTCTTCTGTTCTCCAGATTAAAACAGACCCATTTCTTTCCACTTTCCCCCTAGGTCACATTGTCTAGACCATTCACCATTTTTGCTGCTCTCCTCTGGACTTTCTCCAGTTTATCCACATCTTTCCCAAAATGTGGTGCCCAGAACTGGACACAATACTCCAGTTGAGGCCATATCACTGCTGAGTAGAATGGAAGAATATGTCTTGTGACTTGCTTACAGACACTTCCAATACATATCAGAATGATGTTTGCTTTTTGGCAACAGTATTATATTGCTGACTCATATTTAGTTTGTGACCCACAACCCCCAGATCCTTTTCTGCAGTACTCCTTCCTAGGCAGTCATTTCTCATTTTGTGTTTATGCAATTGATTATTTCATCCTATTTATTTCAGGCCATTTCTCCAGTTTGTCAAGATCATTTTGAATTCTAGTCCAGTCATCCTCTACACAGGAGACACATTTGCACCACAGAGGGACTCCCCTGCCTCAGGGGGACTCCTTAGCTGTTCAGAAGCATGGAAAGGTGAGCTCCCTAGTTTTTCATACAATAACCATTAATAGTATCCAGCCACTTCTGAGATGGAACATGCAGCTCTAACAGCACAAAACAGAACAAAAGAAACATTTCAAACATGAAATGAGAACACCTATGCATATAAAACTTGAGGAATTTAGAAAGGCAGGATTTAGTGACCTTAACTGGTGTGATGTTGGGATTACTTTATTTTATGTTTTTACATCAAGGCTAATCCCCCAATTTTGCCACAAGAACAGCTTTGGGATTCATAACCAGGGTGGGCTAGGACCTTGCTTTTATGTCTCTTCCAAAAGACCTCCATCAACACAGTTTCCCAAGCATTGTGCTCTAACAATTGCCCTCTACTGAATAACAACCATCACTGTTTGTTTTCCTTGGCAGTCTCCCACCAAAGCACCAGAGTGGTACAATTTTGCTTAGTTTGACAAGATCAGAGTGAAAACAGTACATCTCAAGCTATATCTAGAAGATCACTGATAACACAATGGTTTAATAGGGCTCCTAACATATTACAGAGTTGCCCAAACATCCTGAAGATAATATACTGGGTGTGAATTGCTCACTTGAGAAAGTTACATGGTTTGTGTCTAAGATGCACTTGTCTTGAAAGAATCTGGAGATGGGAAGAAACTTTAATTGCTTATGTATGGCTGTTGAATGTCAATTTCAAGGCCATTAGAAAAGAAGCTATGAAACGCTTTTCTTGTTTCACCCAATGTCCATATACACAGAGCATAAACAATAAAAGGAGAAAGTTCTGACACTATTATGCTTTCTGTGAGAGGAAAATATTCCTTGCATTGGAGATTATGCAGAAGTTTGTTATTTTGGAGCTCTTATCTTTGGGCTTCTTATGGTAAATAATATCTGGAAATACAAGTAAGCAGTAGGAAATAATCTTCCCTTTCCATTAGTCACAGTTCTGGAAAAAAGCTAACAATATAAATGCAGATTTCAACAGGTCAGTGACAAGCCGTTGCTGGAGTTGGATGTAGTTTCAGTTTTAAATTCAGATTGTGATATCAAACTATTAGGCAGTCACAGCACACCAAGATAAAAAAGTTCCTCACAAAGTTAAGAGACCGGTTAAAACGTATTGTGTGTGCACTTTGATTTTTAGTAGTTAAGATACACAATGCTTTACTCACACAACAGCTTTACTCACTGTGATTTTATGTATTTGAAAAACCAATTGCTTTGCCAATTTAGCATTACTGAGCTGTGCTGAAGGGAAAGTGTAGCTAAAAATTTTCAGGGTTTGATCCAACTCTTCTTTGGTATGCCTACACTGCAATTAAAACCCCTGACTGGCCCAGGCCAGCTGACTTGGGCTAAGGGGCTGTTTAATTGCAATGTAGATATTCTGGCTCAAGGGGGAGCCTCAGCACTGGGACCCCTCGCAGGGTCCTAGAGCCAAGTCTCCATCACTAGTCCAAATGTCTACACTTCAATTAAACAGCTCCTTAACCCAAACAGGCCAGGTCAGCTGGGCACAGTCCGCAGCCATGAGTTTTTAATGTCAGTGTAGACACTCTGAGGCCAATGGAAAACCTTCTATTGGTTCCAGAGGGAGCTGCATCATGCCCTAAGTAAGGCTTGGGCTTAGCAAGACTTTGTCAGTCTGATCTTGAAATTAAAACCCTGCTACTATGTCGGTGTGTGATCTTGAGCATGCAACTTCCCCTGTGCCTCAGCTTGCTCATTTATAATAATGGTGTAATCAAATACTTACCAATATTTATGAAGCTCTGAGATCTTCAAATGAAAGGTGCCAACATGCAGCTTATTAGCATGAATTAATAGACTACATGGTATTGCATCTTCAAGAGATTCTGCAGCTTTTGGTAGTGATACTGTCGCATAAGGTGAATAAATGTATTGGGGAGGGAAGAGGTCCCCAAAAGCAAGACTGCTCAGGTGAGTGATAGCTGGATCCCAATATTGCTAGTCTGTCATAGTACTAATCAGTTGAAGATGTGCATTAAAAGCCTCTAAATACTCTAGCTCTCAAAAAGGACTTCTGAATGAGAAATAGCAATAGTTTCAATTTTTGGTGAGAGAAAAAAACACAAGGAGACAACCATTGGCATACTCAAAAGCAATATGCTCATGCACCTAGTCTTTCTTTATGACTATTTTCACTGGGTAGCTCATAATACTAATAGTACATTACACTGTAAGAACCTTTCCTCAGAGTAACTCACAGTGGTGTACAGATACTCATTTATTTTCACCACCTGCTGTGAATAATAATAGAATGTAGTGTGACAGACCCAGGCCAGTTGGGTACAGCAGAAGGCAGATATACTGGCCACTGGATTAACAGTTTTCTGTTCTCTGACTGACCAGAGCAGGGGCTGCTCCAGGCTAATGAGAACACCTGACTCCAATTAACCTGCAAAGAGTCAGGTGAGGCCATTAAGCTAATGTGACCACCTGACTCTAATTAAGGCCCCGCTGATATATAAAAAGGGCTCACTCCAGTCAGGCAGAGGAGAGGAAGTGTGGCTGAAGGACTGGTTAATGAAGACACCCTCAAGTTATTGATAAGGGAGCCCCAAGGTAAGGGAGAAGCAGGAGAGCTGTGGGGAAGTGGCCCAGGGAAATGTAGCAACTCTAGCAGTGAAAGGTTGGCTGCCAACAGCTGCTACCATTAGGGTCCCTGGGCTGGAACCTGGAGTAGAGGGCAGGCCTGGGTTCCCCCCAACCCACCACTACAGGAACACCTCCTGGGAGGGGAAGTCAGGCCCCTGTCAGGACAGGAGGCTAAACTGTTCTAAAACAAGCCCTAGGGACAACAGAGACTGTGGAAATTCTCTTACCAACCTCCTTGCTGGCTTATGATGAAAAGGGCTCAGTAGACTGTAACCCTGGCCCTAGAGAGAGAAGAGCTATGTGGAGGGTCACAGAGAGCCACTGAGGCTAGCATATACCACCTAGAAGTGCAGGACCCATGGGGACAAGCTCAGAGCTCTGCCACAGTAGTTATACCCATTTTACAGGTGTAACAGCTCTTTACCTTAATTTCCACATCACTTGCCCATAGTCAAACTCCGAGCATGTGGACTGAACCTCAAAGATCACGAAACCATGCTCTCCCTTTGTTACAAGCATATCTTTGTCAATAGCAAAATTACAACAAGGCTGAAAGAAGAAGGTTATAGATTGGCCACAACAACATCATAAACAGGTTTATCCCAGAATGATACACACAAGCTGGGTGAGATCTTTCATTGGACCAGCTTTCTGTTCTGAAAGAGACAAGCTTTTGATCTACAGAGAGCTCTTCTTCAGATCTGGAAAACTTACTCAGAGTATCACAGCTAAATACAAGGTGGACAGATTGTTAAGCATACGGAGTCTGCATATGTTGCAACTCTCTCAGAAAAATTATAAAAGACAAAAACTACTGTCACGCATTTTCAGACATGTTTTTCATAAAGCAATCGTTCCATATCTGACCTCTCAGTCCTCATCCATACAAAAAACCTGCATAGCATCCTCAAAAAACAAGCCTGGGGAATTAAATTCATAACTTTGCTAGACACTAAAAATCATGGACTCAATAGACACACCGTTTTATGTCCCATTACAACAACCTGTAACCCACTAAGCCTCCTTTATCCTATTGCTGCAAAGATGTAATTGCCAATTCGACCTTGAACGGTCTCTTGAGACATATGTTAACTCCTTATGCTTAACAATCTGTCCCATTTGGTATTTAGCTTTGACGCTATTCCCTTTCCCAGATCTGTAAAGCTCTGTGTAGCTCAAAAGCTTGTCTCTTTCAGCAACAGAAGTTGGTCCAATAAAAGATATTACCTTACCCAACTTGTCTCTAAAGTTATAGATGGATTTCTGGCTTAAAATTAAATTATTTTTTTCCAGTTAATATACTTCTGCAACCTTGGTTGTATTTTTAGTTCAATGGTAAAGCAAATATGGATGTAGTCAGCGATTCAGAGGAAGAAAACACATCAGTCACTGAGCAGATTGGCAGGTCTTCGTGTAAGAAAAATGTTAATTGATGATGGTGGAGTATTTATTGTAAAGCATGTATTAATTTAGATGAATACATGAGCTAAAGTCATTAACATAACAATTGTTTAACATTAGAGTGTTAAACTAGGTCTGGGGCTTGGTATAGAGAGACTTTAACGTGCTTAACACAATGACAAAGGCACTATTATAAATCCTTTATACTTTTTTATTAAAGATACAGAAAAGGGAAAACATTAAAGCATTTGAAATTTAAATGATTAAATAAGGCTTTTGTTGTAGTAATTCACCTCCTCCTCAATCTGGACAGAGAACTTTGTTGCACAACTTTTTAAAAAAAAATTAGATTTAAAGATGGCAATAACTGTCTTTTTGGGGAAAAAGAGAAGACGTTAGTTTTAGATTGACTGGAGATTGTTGCTGTTAAACTTTAATTTTAGAAGGAAAAGCTCCCTTGTTTGGCAGCCCTTTAGTTAGTAGTAAAGATGGTAGCTGTCATTTTAGGTGGCATTTGGGATTCAGCTGTACTGGTAGGGCTGGCGATGTTGTTTGGGCTTCTTTCTTTTGCCCTATTTGGCTACAACACCTTTTTAGTATCAGAATGATAAAGGCCTAGAGTTCCAGGAATGGTGGGGTGGCAAACATGATGGTGAAACTCACTTAAGTAACCTGTCCTTTCCTTGTGAAATCTTTCTTTCAAAAGAAAAGGGAGTGATGGGTAGAATAGCCCATCCCTTCATTTATTTTGTCTACCAATTAGGCCTAACCAATGTACCAGTGTTGGCTCATTAATTCTGGTTTCATATCTCCTGTTTTTAACTAGCATAATTTCAACAGTCTTTAGTCATACTAACTTGGCCTTTTTTGTTGAGACTAATTCCTTTTTTCTACTTTTTTTTCACCTGTTTAACACTTGTTGTAACATCTTATACACACTTACATTCTTTTTACAATTAAGCTCACAATTCCGGTAAATTTGTAGGCCCAATTGTCACAAGATACCTTCCCCATTTATAGCTTAAATACATCAAAGGTTTGGAAGTTTAACCACAAGAAAATGAAACTACTTAGATAGTAGTTCATGGAAGGATGATGCAATGGCAAACCAAAATGTAGGCTTTTCCTTAAGCAAGTATTAAAGAAGTTAAGGATTGACTAATATGGAAATCTGATTCTGATTGCTCAACAAATCCGCATCCGATTATTACAGTACCCCGTGTTTCTGTCAAATGCAAATAATATTTCAGTGTCCTCACTAAAAAACAAGCCCTACTTTCTATCCTTGCACGTTCTTATGTTGGCTGCCATTCCCATTAGATTGAGCATTTTGTGGAAGGCTCAGATGTAAAGTGGTCCCACTTTAAAATATAACCAAAGAAGTAAAGGTCTGCCAATCATTTGTGCATGTGTCAGATCCACAGCTTCCAGAAATAGTAGTAGCTGACCTTGAAGCTTACTTTGAGATTTGTGGCCAAGCAGATAATGACAGAAGCACTGATGGACTAAGTATTATGAGATATGAATCTGAGTTTACTCCCAGTACCAGTATATCACTCTGCTTCTGAAGTATTGCTTATTCTAGTACCCTTACCTCTGTCAGCGCTACGAATAGTTCATCTTCCTCCATATCATTAAGGAAGAGAAATCTTGTAGGCTGGCAGGAAACAATTTACACTTTGGGGCCTGAAAGTGAAGGAAAAAACAAATTGAGTGCAAGCCACCAAGATTATATAAACCCGAGGAGGACTATAGCATGACTAAAAGCCAAAGTTCTCCATTGTCCGTTTATTTTGTTAAACTGAATATGCCAAAACTGTCTCAACCAGGCAAGTAAAAAGAGATAAATGGGGTTTTTTTTGCACTTTTATGAAGCATCTTTGAAAGGACTCTTAAGTCATTTTACCAAGAGGGATAATCATGAATTTCCCCCATGTTACAGCAGAACAAGAAAACATAGGCTAAGAGGTGGATACCTATAGTTAACATAAGGGGAGCTACTGGTGCTCAGTACTTTTGAAAATTAGATCCCAACCCCCAGAAATACTAATAATCACAGAATCCTCAACTCCCATGACAGGAATTCAGCCTTAACTCTAATATATTTCAGGATTTGATATCAGATCTCCAGTAGGTGAAAATTGAAATCTATGGTTTGACACTGATTTACATAAGATGAGGATCTGGCTTGCGATGTAAAGGAGAAAATTCTCCAGACAGTACCTTTGCACTATTTTTGAATCAGCAGGTTAGGAGGAGGGGTGAGTGACAATGAAGTGTCATTATTCCATGTCATGCTGTCATTAAAAAAATAGAATTTATTTTAAAAAACTGTAGACAGGTTATGCTTTTAAAAAGGCATGTATTGCCCAAGAGATAATAGTCCTAGATTGCAAGGTCAGAAGGGACCATTGTGATCATCGAGTCTGACCTCCTGTATAATACAGGCCATAGAACTCCCCACACCCCCCTCCCCAAAAAAAAAATTCCTAGAGAAGATCTTTGAGGAAAAACAACCAATTTTAAAATGGTCAATGGTGGAGAATCCACTTGACCTTTGGTAAATTGTTCCAGTCGTTAAAAAAAAATGTACCTTATTTCCCATCTGAATATGTCTAGCTTTCATTTCCAACCACTGGGCTCCAGCAGAGGAAGGTGTAAGACAATCTATTAAATATTTATCAAATATTATTCCTCATCCAGTGCACTAAATGCACCAATAATAACTATACGGGTGAAACAAGATAGTCACTATGCTCTTAAATGAACTCACAGAAGGAAAATGATTAAAGACAAACACACCCTATCATCTGTGGGTGAACATTTTTCACAAAGTGATCACTCTATATCTGACCAATCAGTTGTCATCCTCAAAGGAAACCTGCACAACACTTTCAAAAGACAAGTCTGGGAGCTTAAATTCCTAACTTTGCTAGACCGCCACTTTTTTCTCCCCACTCCCTTCCTTTCCCCCCTACGACTGGATGGATGCTAATGGGCCTCTTCACCTTGAATGGTCCCTTGAAAATGTGTTAACTGCTTATGCTAAACAATCTGTTTAAACCTCATATTTAGCAGTGATACTGAGTTGGGCTATGTCTATACTACACAGCTTTTAATGACATGGCTGTGTCACTAGAGCCATGCTGCTAAGTCACGCAATGTAGCCGCTGCTTGTTGGCTCACCTGCCGACAAAAAGCTTCCATCCCCAACGAGCACTGTTCACACCAGCGCTTGTCGTCGGCAAAACGTTTCTCTTTCAGGAGGTGTTCTTTTAACACCTCTGAAAGACACAAGTTGTCGTTCAATTGCCAGTGTACAGAAAGCCTTAGTTTCCCAGACCTGAAGAGCAGCTCTGTGCAAACTTGAAAGCTTGTCTCACACCAACAGAAGGTGGTCCAATAAAAGATATTACTTCATCTACCTTGTGTGACAGAATATAGCTGTGTTAGCTATTGTAATCTTTGTACAAAGCATGCCTTGTGAGGTATCATTTGAAAACTCATAATCTGCTGGTCATTATTGCTGTGGTAAAATGTTTGGAAACATTGTATGTAAAATTCCACTGTATGGTGTTACTAATGTAACCCTTCTGCCCATCTAAGTTGGCAGCAACAAGGGCCGGGTTCTGTATCTAGGGGTTCCGCTTCAATAACGCAATGCAAAACCGGCTCGAGCCCCCACCCAGTGACCTGGGACAATTACATACCACCCCCAGGGTGCCTCTAAGAGACAATACTTCCCCTCTCGCAAGCACGGAGTCTGAGTGTAACAAAAATGTTTAATAACATGAGGTAAACGACATCAGCATTAAATTGGAAAAACACCACAAACAGGATTCATAACACAAACCATGAGCAAAAAAAAAACCCACCCCAGCAAGTTGGGCTGTGTCCTTTCCCTTGGGTTCTTGAAACCAGCAACCCAAGGATCACCAAAGTCCCAAAAGTCCAACAACCCCCCAAAGTCTCTGTCCCTGGTCAGTGCAGCCCCAGAGTTCGGGGGGGGGGGCACACAGGGCGTTAAGGGGCACCTTATGTGATCCGAGGCCAATGGGGTTCCGCTGCAGCCTTCACCACGAGCCGCTCCACTCCACCAGCTGTCCCGTGAGCTGCTCCCGCCGTCCCACGAACTGCTCTGGCAGCTGCTCCACTCTGCTCACCGACCTGTGAGCCGCTCAGCTCTGCTCCACTTCAGCCATCCCTTGGGCCGCTCCCGCAAGACTCCGCTCTGCTCTGCTCGCTGCTCCTCCAGCCACTCCGCTCCGCTCCACTCACCGACCTGTGAGTCGCTCAGCTCCACTCTGCTAGCTGCTCTGCCAGCCGCTTAGCATTATAGCTTCAGGCTCCCCCACTAGTTAACACAGCCTCAGTGATCTCAGCTCTTTTGTGATTTCAGCTCATAGGAGGGGAGCCCCAGTGCTAGTGCACCATTGGCCCAAAGTGAATTCAGTTCAGCAGTCTGTAACTAAACTTCTAACGGAATCAAAGTTAGCTCTGATATTCAACAGTGGAGAGAGGAGGTAGTGCAACTGGTGTTTCAACCCCTCAGAGAAGGCACATACCATCAGGTACAAATACCTGTCCCCATCCTCTCTCTCTATTCTCTGGGTTTTGTAACCCATGCCCCTTGTCAAGCAAGTGCTACTTAGGTAATGGTGAAGGACTCACTCAGTCCTTCTGTCATACAACAGGTTCACTGCCCTTGATTCACAGAATCAGGGTAACAAAACTTTATTCTTCCTGCCCCAATAACAAAGAAACTGGGGATCCCACACCAGCCAAAGTAACCACTTTGAGTTGCTGTTGTTTCACGCCAGGCGAGTGGGTGTGCCTATGCAAACAAGATCAGCCCCTGGAGTTCTTTTCCACACTCACCATAATTCACCACCAGATGTCAGGGTAGAGCTCATCCTGACTCTGCTTACACTAACATATGTTCCAAGCTGGATAGTGGCTAAACTAGTTTCTCCAAGACAAAGGGCAAACTGAAGCCTCCGTCTTGTGTAAATGGGACTGATGGGCCATGACTTGCTAAATGGCTGTTGTTTGGCAGGAAAAGGGGCATGGGTGAAAAATCTTTATCTTAGCAAAGAAACAGCAAGGAGTTCCCATCCACTCAGACTGCCTGTCACCTTTACTCCCAGCTGGAAATCTGGGGGGAGGGGGGGGGGAAGGAGGACAAGACTATAAAAAGAAGGGGAGACCCTCCCTCTTCTGTCCATTGAGTCACTCCATGAGCAGGGACAAAGGAAGCAGCCATTAAACAGAAGAAGGTATCCTGGCCTAAGACTGGGAGCATGTGGTGAGAAAAACTTTGCTTTGAATTTGACAGTTTAAGTTAGGCATTTGTTTTGTGTATTTTTCTTGTAACCATTTGACTCTTATGCCTCATTACTTATATTCACTTTAAATCTCTTTTTGTAGTAAATAAACTTGTTTCAGTGTATTATCTACTCCAGTGTGTGTGTGTTTGGGATAACAAAGCGTGTGCATATTATTTTTATTGATGAAATAACTGACCTATAACAAATTGTATTGTCCAGGAAGGAACTGGGCAGAACAGGACACTTCTGGGGAAAAAATCTGGGACTGTTTTCAGGTTACCCTGCTGTGTAGCCAAGACTGGTAAGAGTCAAGGTGTGGCTGGCTGACTGCAACACACACACACACACCCTACACAACTGGGAGTGGCTTGCATGCTGAGGGCTGTTTGTGAGCAGTCCTGGTTGGAGGCTACAGCAGCAAGGCATTGAAAAGAGAACTCCAGTTTGGAGGGCAGCAGTGACAGTTATTCATTAGTCAGGATTGTTCCCTGCATATGTCACACCTTGACTCCCTAATAACCTGGGACCAACACAGGTACAAAAACACTGCATATTCCCTGTGTAGATACTCATAGACTTGTAATCAACTTACTCCTTAACATTTGTGTCAAAGAGCTGAATTATATTCAGAGATAGATTGATGAAAAGATTAGAAAACATGTCTTTCTGGTGACTCTTCTCTGAACCCTCTGCAATTTATCAGCATCCTTCTTGAATTGTGGGCACCAGAAATGGACACAGTATTCCAGCACTAATCACACCAGTGCCAAATACAGAGGTAAAATAACCTCTCTACTCCAACTTGAGATTCTCCTGTTTATGCATGCCAGGACTGCATTCGCTACTTTGGCCACAGCATCATAGTGGGAGCTTATGTTCAGTTGATTATCCACCATGACTTCCAAATCTTTTTTAGTGTTGCTGCATATGATTTGCTTGCACCCATTTTACCAAGTAATTCAGATGGCTCTGAATCAGTGACCTGTCCTCTTCATTATTCATTACTTTTGTGTCATCTGCAAACTTTATCAGTGATTTGATGTTTTCTTCCAGATTGTTGATGAAAATGTTAAATACCATAGGATCAAGAACCAATCCCTGTGAGACCCCCT
This sequence comes from Trachemys scripta elegans, assembly GCF_013100865.1. Taxonomy (NCBI): domain Eukaryota; kingdom Metazoa; phylum Chordata; order Testudines; family Emydidae; genus Trachemys; species Trachemys scripta. The sequence goes on from NC_048302.1 coordinate 129,773,273, forward strand.
GGGCAACACAACCCCTTGGTGGTGTTTCTCTCTTTACAATTCTATTTTGAGCTATCAGTTAGCCAGTTTTTTAAATCCATTTAATGTGTGCCATGTTAATATTATATTCTAAGTTTTTAATCAAAATGTTGTGGGGTACCTTGACAAACACTTAGAGAAGTCTAAGGATATTTTGTCAATACTATTACCTTTATCAAGCAAGCTTGTAATCTCATCAAGAAAAAACAGATCCTGTCAAACTAACCTGATATTTTCTATAAATCCATGGTGATGTGCATTCTTTAAAGAATTAAAGGAGGGAAATTCAATTGAGTCCCATACCAGCCACTCCATTATCTGTCCTAAGATCTAGGTCAAGTCTGTAATTACCCAGGTTTTGCTATTTACCCTTTCTAAAAACTGGCACAACATTAGCATTCTTCCAGTGTTCTAGAACTTTCCCAGTGCTCCAAAATTTACAGAAACTCCACATGAATGGTCCAGTAAGCTCCTTAGCCAGCTCTCTTAAAACCCTTGGATGCAAGTTATCTGGACCTGCAGATGACAGCCATGGAGAATGAACTCCTCTATTTACTCATCAGAATTAATATGGTACAGTCAGCATCAATGCAACCTTTCTGCACTGTCTGAACCTTGACTTGGAGGGATCACATCTGGGTTGCATATGCATTCACATTTTAATTTCTCTGCTAAGACAACAGAAAGGGCACTATTATTATCAATTCCAGAAGTGTGGAGGGAGGAAGGAAAGGGTGTGTGTTTGTGCTGTGGTACTTTCCACGAGGAAGTGGACAGAGACCACCAACAGATTGCTCAGTTTATCAAATAGATAATTGGATTTGGTCCTTCACTATTTGAAACCAATTTTTTGTTACCATTTTCTTCAATGGAATAGAACTATGTCTTTAGACAATAGTAACAAACGATGCTTGGTGACTATATTCAGAACTGTCTTTGAAAGTATGAGAAGGAAAGGCAGAAGCTTCTGTATCAGATCACCAGTCTCCACCATCTAGTTCTCACACACACAGGTCAATGAATTTTCAAGTAGAGAATTTGATTAGCTAGTTTTCTGAAACAGCCAGAAACAAAGTCACAAAATAAGATTTGCACTTAGATAAATATTATTGCTTGGCTGTTCCAAAACTCAGGGATGGGATATGAAACAGTGCCTGGTATGGATTTCCTTTTCCTCACTGGGTCCTGGTCACATGTTCCAAAGGGATCTGCATGCCTGTGTTCTGCAGTTATAGCTCATGTGTTTTAGCAGTACAAATTGATCTATTTAAAAACTACCATAAATGTATTGCTGTGAAATATTGGGTAAGACTATGCCCCACAGTATAGTGTATATATCTCAGACTCACTATAGTTGTCAGGCAGCGCAATTATACATAATTACAAAACATACATTTTTAAAAAAAAGTAAGGCCAGACCATTCTTTTTGAAAATTGTTTGTATGGTCAGGTTATGGAACAGTCTGGAATATAACTGTCATTTAAAAATGTTTTGAAGCTTCCTAGCTCTACGGACTGATAAGAAAGTGAATCATAAAAATAAGACAATCAAATAGCCTTCCAGTAAAGGTAAGGATACAAGATTCAAAGGATCAAAATCAGAAGTAGAGGTAAAGTAGCTACAATCCCAGTTTATGAAATGTTGGTGGGAGGATGGTTGAGTCATCTCTACTGAATAAAAGATAGGGATCAGATTTCAGTCCAAACCACACCCCCTTTCAGCTCTAGAAAAGTTTAGAAACAGCTCCATCACCTAATTTTGCAGCTGGGCCCCATAACAAGTGCTATTTTTGAATTGCACGGTGAACCAGTGATCTCGGATAGTTCCTTCCCTCTCCCAAGCATCTTAGTCCAAACATTCTCTCATAATTCATTGCAATCTCCTAGTTGTGCAGCATCTTAGATTTCTCCCAGCAGATCCCAGATACATAGATAAGACAGCAATGACCGAACAAGTGTTATCAGCTAAATAAAACCTTACTTAGAAGGAGCAAGGTTAGCCAGAGATGAGGAGTCAAGACCCTGACCACTTATGCTCATTAAATATTCCATACTACAATTGCTAGCCCAAATCCAAACACAGTTAATTGCCTTCTACCTGTCTATATTTCTCCTGCATATGGTATAATTCCCCGCCTCCTGTCCTGAACTTTAGTATAGGATTACTGTGAGATGTTACCCACCAGAGGAGGCTGCATTTCAGCTACAGATTAATTATTGTTACAAAGCATTTGTATATCAGCTTAACTTTTAAGAGCACTTCCAAAGGAGAGTTCAATTATGAAACCTGTATAAGACATTAATATAAATTAAGCCCATCAGTTGCAGTAAATATAAATGACTGAGCAGAGTAAAGAATTGGTTTCCTCTCTTCTTTGGAAATGGTCATAGTCTGATAAAACCACTGCTCCTGAACTACTACTCCTCACTCCTGCTAGGTTCACAATCACTTTCTACATTCACAAATGGCAATCTGCTTAGTTTTCAGATCTCATCTTCCCAGCAAGGCCATTCTCTCTAGTGCTTCCGAGGGCTGGTGTTTCATTTCTTCCACACGCTCCGAACAGAAATAAATTCTGGAGGAAACTGTTGAAATGGATCTTTAATGGCCCACAGCCGGGCAGATTGTTACCAGTACCAGTGAAAATTCAGATTCAATTTGCTCAGTGCACAACAGTTTATTTCAGAAAGAATCACACAAGCAGTAAAAGGTTCTATAATACGTCTCCCTAATAAGCCTCAATTCCCCAAGCATAAAACCTCAGTAACTATGTTGGCCTAACACAGTATCCTGATCGGCAAACAAAGCAGGTATAGCTACTAGTCCTAGATGGAGACTTATTGTCTTCTCTTCCCCTCTCAAGTACTTGGTCTATCAAATGTCCCCCGAAGCAGGGTCTTGGTGACCCCAAGGCCTCTGGTTCAAAAGTCCCTCGTAGCAGGGTCTTGGCTACCCGGAGACCGCTGTCTCTCAGCATTACAGACCTCTTTAGATGTTAATTGGGGAACTAACACACACTGATTCATAGCATTTATACCTTTTGTTTTCAAAGGAGTTACATGTTCCAGAAATATGCTCTGTGAGCATTTCATTACTAGATTTTCTAATTAATATTTTAGAAGGGACTGCAAACAGACAAAGACCAAACATCAGTCAATGTTTACCCTCTCATCAATCATTCACTTGAGCTGCTAGTGTGATGTCATCCAAGAGGGTAATTTTGACCTGGGTCAGCCTGTACCAAGCCCACTGATTGCATGTTTTTACGTTTTCTTTACTTGATGAGCTGGCCCCTGGCTGATATATTCCGAAGTTCATTGTTGAAACATACATGCACATAGAGCTTCTAATCATTCAGTACATTTCCACACCAACTGTCTGACGCTAAGAGAACCCTGCTCCCAGAATCCTCTAGCAAATTCAGACATACCCAGCCATACCAAACTTATGTTCACCACATTCATTCATATCAGCCACAGTCATTCACAATTCAGGAAAAAACAAAACAATGTTTTTACTTTCTATCAGGGAAACAATTATAACAATTAGCTGGCCTATTTAAATGTAAAGCAGGCATCTAACATTTCTTCCAGTTGAATGAACTGCCTGGCTGTTAATTATCCTGAATTTTAAGAAGTTTGGTTAATGACCACGGAAGACAAAGGCTTCAAACAGAGATATGACTAGATTAGGTTAAAAAAGCTACTGATTCTGCCCAAACAGTCTGGCCAAATGTCTGTGCCATTTTCAGTTCTGCTATTAAAAAAAAAGAGCCAAGACTGTCAGTGGTATTGCAGCTGGTAAGGAAGATTTATACTGACCTAAAGACTTCGGTGGCGACTGGAAATTTGCAGTAAACAAAACATGAAGGACATAAAGTGAACTAATGAGGTACAGCCCAGTTCAAAGTACTGGGTAAAATTTTCAAAAGCAGCTCAGTGACTTGGGGTCATAAGGGCATGTCTTTACTGCAAGCGGGAGGTACCTACCATTCCTGCATGTATAGACATATCCGGGCAAAGCCATCGCAAGTAACAATAGCTGTGAAGCTGGAGCAGCAGGAGCGGATGCATGGGCTAGCCCCACCCAGCACCCTGGGTACATAGTAGCTGAGTTATGGCTACGCATGCTTGTTGTGTAGCCATACTCTAAGTCAGTGTTTCTCAACCAGGGGTCCGTGGCCCTAGGGGGCCACAAGCAGGTTTCAGGGGGGCTGCCAAGTGGGGCCAGTGTTAGACTTGCTGGGGTCCAGGGCAGAAAGCTGAAGCCCCACTGCATGCGACTGAAGCCCGGGGCCCTAAGTCCTGCCACCCGGGGCTGAAGCCGAAGCTTGAGCAATGTAGCTTTGCGGGGGACCCTGTGGCCTGGGGACCCAGGCAATTGCCCTATTACTACCCCCCTAACGCCGGCTCTTATATGCAGAAAACAAGTTATTGTGGCACAGGTGGGCCGTGGAGTTTTTATAGCATGTTGGGGGAGGAGGGCTCAGAAAGAAAAAGATTGAGAACCTCTGCCTTAAGTCATTCAGGTGCACAAACTCTTGCCATCCATGGGACTGAATTATTACATCCTGCTAGGGTGATAGAGCGAGAAATAGGCCAGCCAGAACAAAAACAAGTGCTGATTGGTCACCCCCTTGTTTTTGTTCTGGCTGGCCTATTTCTATCCTGATTCCCATCCACTCTTACCAAGTGGAGCTCTGAGTGTTCTACCACCATTACAGAGACATGATGACCTTGTGCTTAAGGCTCTCAGGAGACTGCAGTCAAATCCCAACTCAACCACAGACTCTCTAGATGACACTGGGTGAGTCACTTATTCTCTGTGCCTTGGTTCCCACACCTTTAAAATGGGGATACTATTACTTTGAGGGATGTTGAGGATAAATTCATTCATTAATATTTAAAGCATTGTACATACCATAGTAATAGGTGAAGTAAAAGGGCCTAAATAATATGGAACTACTGCTGTGGGCTTGGCTTCGTAGTTCCTAGTACTACTTTCATAGGGTTAGCTGCCTACATTGGTATTCTTATTCTGTTGTTGCTCCGCCTTCCCTGTTGCCACTGCCTTGTGCTTTCCCTGATATGTCCTTCCTTACCATAGTCATCCAAGCCACTAGCCTTTCCTCATTTAAATCCCTCCTAAAATTAATTTCTTCAGGGACGCCTGCAACAAGGGGTATTATTTGTAATTTCATTTAATTTTAGATTACAGAATCATCAAGACATGCACATACATAATGTTTTAACCCTTAGTAATAGTGTGATGGGTTGGATCACAGAAACCCTCCTGGGAGCTGCCACCTGATGTACCACGACTACTTCTACCCCTGCTATCCCTGCCAGCTTTAGGACTCCAGCACCCTGTCTTGCTGAGCCAGACACTCCCGTCTGCTCCAACACAGACCCAGGGTCTGAATTACTTGCCCCAAAGCTGCAGGTTTACCTGAAAGCAGCTAACAGAAGTGTTCCTGTCTTTAACACTCAAATGCCCAACTCCCAATGGGGTCTACATAAGAACGGCCATACTGGCTCAGACCAAAGGTCCATCCAGTATCCCGTCTACCGACAGTGGCTAATGCCAGGTGCCCCAGAGGGAGTGAACTTAACAGGTAATGATCAAGTGATCTCTCTCCTGCCATCCATCTCCACCCTCTGACAAATAGACGCTAGGGATGCCATTCCTTACCCATCCTGGCTAATAGCCATTAATGGACTTAACCTCCATGAATTTATCCAGTTCTCTTCTAAATGCTGTTATAGTCCTAGCCTTCACAATCTACTCAGGCAAGGAGTTCCACAAGTTGACTGTCCTAGACTTCTTATGTGGATTGGAGCATTCCAAGATCCATTGTCCTCTAAGTGTTTCTTGGTTAGGTACTTAATTTCACCATTCCTTTCTCCAGGAACTGACCAAATACTCTGCTAAGGTTATTTAGAAATCAAGCCAGTACACAGCCAACATTCATAACATTCATAACTTTGAATACAAAAATGATACATGCATACAAATAGGATTAATACCTTCAGTAGATCATAACCTTTACGGAGCTATGTTACATGGCAAATGTAGCATAAAACACATTCTAAGCATATTTCCATAAAGCCTTATGGGAGGTACCGTCACAAATAGTACCTAGACAGACGTACAGATCCCTTTGGATTATTTGCTAAATCTGACAATTTCCTTTTCACCACTTCCCCTCTCTATCCCCAGAAAAACATGCTGGCTCTTTGACAGGGGTCAGTGGATACAGACTGTAATGCTGTTAACTCAGCTTTCTAAAATAACTTGGTCTGGATGTGAAGTTCTGATTAAATCTGAACTATTCCTCAACTTTTAAACTGCCGGTGGGAAACAGGTCGACTAGGGGAAAAGAACAGCGCAGGAAAGCACACATCAGCAGCTTTTGGGGTCATGCAATATAACTGGAGACACGGAGAAAATTCAAGAGTCAACCCATGATGTATTGCTCTCCTTGGTGCCTTTGAAACAAGGCTATATCACAAGCCATGCAGTGATATTTCTGTGCTTCATCTACCTCACACATCCCCATCATTCACCCTCCCCAGCTAAGAGGAGGCGTCTCTCGTTCAATTATTTTCTAAACTGGTTCTGGGTTCCCTCTTTATTTCTATATCAGATACCAATTATTCATTTGGGGCTCAAATTTGGCATTTAACTGCAAGCCTGTCTGGGGATTGGTCCTGCTTTGAGCAGGGGGTTGGACTAGATGACCTCCTGAGGTCCCTTCCAATCCTAATATTCTATATTGAACGTGGTGCCAAGTTGCCCTGCCCCAGGGAAAAGTATGGGAGGGATGGTGTCTCCAAAAAGCACCATCCCTCCCTGAGTGGTAAGCGTGCAACAGGACTTTACAGGCTGACCCTCTCCGTGCATGGGTCCTAGTGCAAAAAGAGGGTACCAAGGCCATAACTTGAGCTTCTCCTCTTCCCTTTTGGGGTGATGTGCACCATCAGAACAGCGTAGTCCCTGCATGCCCCCTGAAGGACAGCAGCTGTGAGCAGTCATTGCATAGACTATTCAAGGGGGTGGGTTGGCTTACTTCACTGTAACTCCACTGATCAGTGTGTTACCCAGTTCCAAACCACAGTGGATATAAGGATCTTACGCCTGTCCGCTTGAGAGCCTTGGTTCTTTAGTACCAGCTGTAATGACTCATGCGTTTAACTCTGGAGCTCAACAGAGTTCAACCCTCAGCATGATACAAGGAGGCTGCTGTTAGGAATGCTCCTCTGGTCACGCATGTGAAGGCCAGTCAGTGTCCAGCATCAGAAAAAAAAATGAGCTAGAAGGATTTACGTGTATGGGTGTGTGTATATTTGACATGCATCAAACCCCATACATCAAATAACTCACTTAGCTTTGTAGTCTCTCACTCCCTGTGATTTTATTCCTTCTCCTGGAGTCCATTACAATTCTCTCTCCAGAATCAAGAACTTCAGACCTTTAGCTAAAAACTCTGGTTATGGGAATTACAGTTTTAAAGTTCACTATCAAGGTGGACCAAGGTTCAACAGACAATAAAAACCACAAACAGCTGCTTAGAAATAGAGTTGAATGGATTTGTTGGTTCAGTGGCTAAACCAAAAAATAATTTAAAAAAATCTGGGTTTTTTTTCATTTGTCCTCAAAACAAACAAACAAACAAAAAAGCAAAATAAAATAAAATTAAAAAAAAAATCTAAATGAAACAATTCAAAAAAGTCCTTTTGAATTGACATTTCGTTTAAAAATATCATTGGGAAACAAAATATCAAAACAAACCATTCTGACATTTTCTAAATTTGTTTTCATTTTTTAGGCCAAAACTATGTGTCAACTTTGATCTGAATTCACAAATGTTTTCCATGTTCCCCAAAATGCAATTTTTTGGCAAATTTAGTTGTAATCTTTTTTGTTTTTTTTGGGGGGGGGAGGTTGGGAGGGAGGCGAGTTGGCCCAGCTCTACTTAAAAAGCTGTACCCGTATTGAGGCACCTAAACAAATGGTAGGCACTGAGTAGCCTGCAGTTCCCAAAGATTATTAGATGCTCACTAGCTCCACAGAACTACACCCATAAGTAAAGGTTACACGATCAGGCCCTCTGTATAAAATCAATAGGGTTATTTTATTGCTATCAGCAAATACACAATGATCTTTAACCTGATGTAAAAAGGTGTCATCTGTTTACAATAAAGTCCCAAGAGTTCTTTATCATGGGGTTGTGTTCATCCATTTCAGAAGGGTTGAAAACTACAGGGCTCACGGTCACAGGTGAAAAATGTTATCTCAAAGTTCTGCAGAAAAAAGTTAACCTGGAACAACCCATCTCCTCCTTTTAATTATGGTGCATAATTTTTGTCCCTCTGTCACAGAGGATTTAAAAAAAAAAAAAAAAAAAAGAAAAAGAAAAAGACCTCCTACCATTTCCAGCACAAAGCAACAACCAGAGTTGCTAATAGTCCCCCATTCATAACAATGTAGGGCTTTTTCTCCCCCTGTGTCATGAAGTTTCTGTAAGTCACTTTTTGTCCTCATCTCATCTGTCTCGAGCCTCTTCCTCTCCAAAGTCTATGACAGTTCTGTTAAAACGTATTATATTCCCATCAGTAGCTGCTTTCAACATGCCACATTGCAGTCAGTGTAACACACACAGTACAAATGACTCGGCTCCTAGGAACAACTGCTCCCAGAATGTTTCTAGTGGTTTATTTGGAAAGACCATAAATAAGAAATGGGGCTCTCAGGCAGAGATTTTCAAAAAATACCTAATGGATCTGGACTCCCAGTTCCCCATTAATATTGGTTGGGAATTGGGTGTCCAAATCACATAGGCAGGATTGTTGTGTTTTTTTAATGTCATAACAATGTTAGCTCATAAGCCATACAGGGAAGGGACTTTTTGTTCTGTGTTTGTACAGTCCCTAGCACAATGGGGTCCAGATCCATAATTGGGTCTCCTAAGTGCTACCACAATACACATCTTAAACAGTCACAGGCCCATTACAACCACTATATTTTTGCCTAGTAATAAAAAATATATGACCTAAATGTAGTTCAGAATGGCCTGGATACATAGGCTGGCATGTGGTCTGCAAACTTATAGAAGGAATCTAAACAAAAGGTTATGATGAATAGGAAATTATTGACGGAAGTAAAGATTCTGGAAGGAAACCACAGTAATCTTGGTTGGAGCAAATCTTATCTTATATACCATGAGAGCTGGTCAACATTTTTGAAATTTAATTGACATTTTATTCCAGGGAAATGGCAAAGTACAAAAAAAGAAAATTGGGTAATATTTTAACAAATGCTTTTGTGAACATTTTCTCCTCCATTTTTAAACAAACATTAAAGCTGGTTGAAATATTTCTAATTTTAATCTTTTCAGAAATAAGGTGGAAAACATTTTTTTTTAAATGGGGGTGATTTCCTTACCTTTTTTTTCTGACCAGCTCTATTTAATATCTTCATGAAATAATCTATGAGAAAAAGAAGTCAGCATGTCAGTAGTATTCCTCAAAAATCTTTAACTGGGAGGATCTGCAAATACCAATCAGGACAGAGAAATACTACAAAGGAGTCTTGAAACTCCAGAGAAATACTCAGCACCTTGCAGGATTGGGCCCTAAAAGAATAAGTATTGCATGGCTACATAACAAAGGGGATTTGCTGCATGCCGTGAACAGAACATTCAAACAAAAATCTGCTAGGAAGGGTTCAGTCTAATACCAGTCTCTTGATTTGTGCTACTTCTATATTGATGTACTGTTTAGTCCAGCTACCCATCATCAACGATCCAGATATCACCATAATTGAGCTACCTACCTTAATTTCACCCAGACTTACAGACTTACTTGACCCTTTCAGCTACAGTCCAGTGAAACCTATGCAATTTCAGGCCATGTTTAGGCTTTAATAAGAAAAGGAAGAGGAGAAGTAATATGCATGATGGTCTCCAAGGTACTTGGATGACAAGCGGTGCCAGTGTTTTAGCAAAGAGTTCCATTATGGCCCTGTTCCCAGTAAGAACTATTGCAGTAGTTAAAACTGAGCCAACGTTTTTATATTCAGACCCTCACAGATATTCTTTTATAGCACTGTCCTCATTACCGCCAAACCATCAGCTGTGTCGGTGCTTGTAATTAAACCTAATTCTTCGGCTCACTGCTTTCAGATATTCTTTCCCTTATCAATGTGTATTTCTTCAGAAATTCTTCCATCTGTTCTCCTTTGGCAAAATAAATAGATCAACCCTTTCTCTACCCAAACTGATATGGGTCTTTTGGGAGTCATTTTGCCTCCTTTGCTTTTGCCTTCTTCCTGCCCTTCTGGCATAGGCCTTTCCCCCTCAGAAATAAGATAGCAAGAAAACATTTAAGAGTTCAGCTCAGATAAAAATAAGCCCCCTTTCTAATGAAAATAGTAATGTATTTTCTTCATTTTTGAGCCACCGTATCTCAGTTCTCTCTCTTAAAACGTCTTGAAAGCACAATAACAGCTTGCCTGTGTGTTCCTACCCTGCAAAGCCTGTAGCAGAAGTGAAGATGGCCCAAAATGAGGCATAGCTTTTACCATGAGAAAACTTTATTCTTCACAGCAGATAAATCTCATTCTATAAGCAGCACAAATAGCATCAGTCATTTATTGGAAGTCCGGTTTCATCCTTAGATCATGCTGTCAACAGGATTAACTGCATCAGGAGACTTCGTGCAAACACTTATTTTGCCTATAAATTAATGGATTTACAAATACAAATGCTGAAGCCTGATTCTCCTCTCACTTGCACTGCTGTAAATCAAGGGTAGGTTCATTTCATTCAGTGGAGCTACATCAAAATAAAACCAGACAATGAGCTTGATTCAGGAAAGCACCTAAGCATGTGCTTCAGTCCCATTGACGTTATTTGGGGCTTCGTTGCATTAATAAGTAGTCTGCTTTCCTGAATCAAGACTCAGACATCAGGCTACTAGTAAATATAAAAGATGAACTCGAACCAGCACAGTATTTGTACAGCACCTAGGACAATGCAGTACTGGCACCCAGGAGCCCCAGTCCTGAAATGCCACAATACAAATAAAGAGGAACCACAAACCAATTTTTGACCAAAATCTGGATCTAAAGTTTGAGTCCATTCTCTAGTGGATATTTGTTCAACTTCACTAGATCTGGTGGCATGGTTGTTGGTCTCTGTGTAAGTCTCATGAGGGTAGGAAATCAGAGGGCTGCAATCCTGAAAATATTTATTATGGTAGTGAGGGAATAAGCACCAAATTTGCGACCAGACACAGAGATTTAAACAAAGTGTGATGGCCTGCGTCTTCGCCGACATACTGGGGACCCCTACAGCTAAAAGCTTCAACAAGAGAGCTTGAGCCAGAGAGCCAGGGCTCTGCATTTCTGATTGCAACAGACTCATCATCTGTGGATTGGCACAGAGGGGTCCCAGTAAGACACCCCCACCAGTAGATTATATAAGCACAAGAAAGTGGCTTAGTGCCACAGGAAAAAAAAATCTTTACAATTGCTTGTGAAAATGCCAGCTGTGGCCCCCGCTAAGCAAACAATCCCTATTCAATAAAGCCGTTCTGTCATATCACCTTTAATATGACTACAGCACATATCTTGATACTTTTCATAATCAAATCCCGAGTCTCCTACTTCTAGGAGGTGCTGTGAATTCATGTAAAGGAGAAGTGGCATTCCGCACAGACTCTCAGAAAACACACAGAGTAACAGTGGTTGCAAAATAAAAGCAAAGGGACACTTATTGCATTAGCTTACTCCATTGCATTTGTTCTAGCTACTTTTGCTTTATTGAAGATACACCAGTAATCTCCCCAGGGCACACAATCACTGACCTGAACACCACAGACTTGCTGGTGAGCCAATATCATATTATCAGAGAGTGACTCACTGACTGACACACTTGAAACAGCTGTTTCATGCTGGTTTTTCTACAGACCAAGGGAAGTGCACTCCTGACAGTTACAATCCTTTAGAATTGCTCTTGTCCTCTGGGTCACAGTTGGAAGTTGAAGGTTCTGGAATAAGTTGGAAGTTGAAGGTTCTGGAATACATGAGCCCAATTCACCCCTGAGTTCAGTGGACATAAACCAGGGCTGAACTTTGGCTCTGTGCTTCTGATTACACCGTTAACCATGATGTAAAAAGACAGAGTTGACTCTACGAGACGTTCAGTTCCTTCAACACCCACTGAGGTCACTGGGCGCTTCCACTACCTCACAGGAGTGCTCAGCATCGTGCAGGATTGAACCCTACAGGGGAGATTTTTAGAAGCACCTAGGAGGTTTAGAAGCTCACGTCCCATTAAACCCCCCAGGCACTTTTGAAAATCCTGCCCTAAATTAGGAGAATCTGACAAAAATAGGTAAATTGGTTTGATTTGGTAGGGGAGCACCTGGTCTCTTTCTCTGAAGGTAGGTTCTGTTCTCATTTCAGTTAGGTTTATTCATGGGTGATAGATGGCAGAATCTGGCCCACTGTTCCGAGGCCTAGTTGCATATTTTGCTTGCACGACTTCCCTCTACACCCACTGGGATGCCACCCTGAATGTAGCCATTCATTAAATTAACGTCCAAGTGGCAAAAACAGCATCAACAACACTGAGTATGAGATTGTGATATCAAGATGACCATGAGGAACAATTCCCCAATATGTACATTTTTTTAGACGGTGCAATAAGTTGCATAATAACATTGTAGGAAGCTGCAGCATTTGGGTCATTTAAAACTAGGCAGGATAAAAGCACAGGAGAATATGATGTAGGGAACAATCCTGCACTGGAAGAGGGGAAGACAACAACCTGGTAAGTGTTTTCCATCTCAAATTTCTATGGATCAGATTCAACTCTGATTCACATCAGTATAAATCTGGAATATCTCCACTGACTTCATTGGAATTATGCTGAGTAACTATCAATTGTCCATCAAGGGCTATTAACCAAGATGTTCAGGGATGCAGCCCCATGATTGGGGCGATCCTAAAACTCCGACTACCAGAAGCTGGGAGTGGAAGACATGGTGTATCACTCCAAAATTGCCCTGTTCTGGCCCTGGTCACTGTCAGAGACAGGATACTGAGCTAGATGACCCATTGGTCCGACCCAGTATGGCAGCTTTTATGTTCTTAACTAAGGGCAGATTTTGACTCCTATAATTGCCATGAGGCTCGTTTTGATAGTTTTCCTATTATGCCTCATCAAAGATTTTATTAAAAAGCACCCTTGATATACCCACATAAGTACGCTGAAAGATACAAACACATTCAAAGAAAGACTGTTCCAAGAAGAGACAGAAAGCTCATAAAAGAGATGTGAGCTGGTTTCCACATTGGTGAACAAGACTCACGTCCCAGCCCATAAAAAGATGCTCAAAGTACAAGTAGAACCAGCTTTTAAGCCTTCTCAGACAAAACACAACTGTTTGACTGACTGCCTAATCTCTCAGAAATCGGAATACAATCATAATAAGTTGACAGTAATTTATGCAGGTGTCCAAATAACGGGATACAATAAAGAGGAGAGTAGAATGATTTAAAACAGTTACATACTATTTAGAAAGAATAAAGTCTCAACACAGATTACCAAATTAGCAGGAAAAGTTCTGATTAGGCACCATGTTATCAAGACTTCATCTACTCTAGACATTTCCAATAAGTGAAAACTAATTTGCGAAGCAACTCTGAAAAAATAGTAAGAAATGTCAACTGCCTGCAATGGAAGATACTGGTCTTTTGGTCTCCTGTTCCGGGCATAGGGTGCGGGGGGAGAGAAGTACACCAGCAGTCATGATAACCCATGATCCAGCTGAACTCCTAGAATGTGGCCATGGAGAGGCATAGGAACTTGGAGGTTAACACCCCTCCCCTTTGGTTCTGACTGTAGAGCCTCCCTGAACTATAAGATAACTGATGAAAAGCCTGTGTCTGAGTCAGTGAGATGCAGTTGACCCATTTTTGAGCCTAGGAATGACAAGTTCCTCTATTAGAGCGGAAGACTGGTCTACTGGTTAGGGAACTAGCCTGCAATTTGGGAAACCCAGGTTGAATTCCCTTCTCCACCACAGATTTTCACTCCAGTTCCCATGCACCATAGAAGAGGCTTAATTCCTTAGTTTCCCTTTCTGGTGTTTTGTCCTGGCTTTCTTGTCCACACATATCGCCACATTCCCCGAGGCTCTTGGGCTACAGCAAATGTAAAGAGGTGGAGGTAACCAGTCACAAATGGGAGTGAATGTGGTCCCTTTGGGTTTAATCTGGTTAGGGCACTGCAAAAAATCTTGTGCCGACCCTGCTGTGATGGCCTATAAAATCCATTAAATTTCCAGTGCAAGATGAAATGCCCCATATGCTCTCCAGGAACCATTGTAACAGAGTGAGAAGGCCAGACAGCAAGAGCGGATTTACCATCAAACAAACCGTGCGGGGGCATGGAGCCCCCAATGACAGAGGGGGCCCCAAAAATGCAGGACAAATATCTGACAATGTGCCCCGGTGCAGCAGGGCTCAGGCAGGCTGCCTGCATGCTGTGGTCGGTGGCCCCACGCCAGTCCCAGAAGCGGTCAGCTGCTGGCACGCCTCTGCGTGCCCCTGGCCAGGGGGAGGTGGCTCTGGACACTGCCCCCACCCTAGGAAGCACACGGAGACCAGCTGCCCCCTCTCCCCAAGGGGGCACACAGAGACATGCCAGCAGCAGCACAGCAGGGCTAAGGTGGCTCCCTGTCCACTCTGCCTCTCTCCACGCCGCTTCGCTCCTGAAAGCAGCCGGCATGTCCCTGCAGCCCATGGGTGTGTGTGTGTCCCCATGCACTGCCCCCACCCCGAGCACCGACTCTGCAGCTCCCATTGGCCAGGAACTGCGGCCAATGGGAGCTGTGTGGCCGCTGCTGAGGGGGGGTGTTCCAGTCGCATTGGAAGCCACGCTGCCCGAGGTAAGCACCACCCCCATGCCCTGTTCCTGCACCCCAACCCCCTGCTCCAGAGCCCGCACCCAACGCCCCCCACACACACACCCCTGCCCCAGCCCAGAGCCCGCACCCAAACTTCTTCCCAGAGCTGGCACCCCGTACCCTCTCTTGCACACCAACCTCCTGCCCCAGCCCAGAGCCTGCACCCCACACTCCCTCCCACATACCCCTGCCCCAGCCCAGAGCCCGCACGCAAACTTCCTCCCAGAGCCGGCACCCCGCACCCTCTCCTGCACCCCAACCTCTTGCCCCAATCAAGATACTGCACTGTATTTTCATTTACTTCCCTTTACTTATAATATAGGAGGAAGATGAAGAAAAAAATAAAGAAAAACGGGGCGGGGAGATAAGAGAGAATGTTCTTTATCTTGGCTGGGTCCCATGGGGTGGGGTGGGAGGATGAAGCTGCGCACAGGGCCCCACTAACTCTAAATCTGCCCCTGCCAGACAGGGTCGTAAATCAGGAAAAAAGGGGCCTGATATGTTTTTAAAAGGATGTGGAGGAGCATAAAGCTGAGAGGAGCCAGCAGAATGTAGAGTTTGAGACTGCAGACAGAAGCAAGGGTTGAGTGACCATGCTCCTGGAAATTCCTGGAAATTCGGAGTTTAAACCTCATGCAGGAAGGCATAAGGTGACAAGAAATGATGATTATTTTTGCAGCAGTATATGGGATAGGCTGAAGGGGGTAGGGAGGCCAGAGAAGAGGAGGGTATTGTATAATTATATCTTAATCCTCAATTAAAAATATTCCTAGCACTGTGTGTTCATGTTACACAATTTCTTTCCCGTTACAGAGAGATATTGGGCATGCCAGAGAACAAGTCAGGGAGGTTGAAACCTAAAACAATATTGCATGAACAGTAACTATATTCATATTTTTCATACAACAGTTAATGTATTCAGTGTTTATTGATTCACTTGACCTGTATTTACTCTACATACACAACAAATAAAATGTCTGAGAAAACAATACATCATTGTCTGCTATTTATGCAAAGGCATTCAGACAAGAAATTTTTACCACGCCATAATGTAGGGTAGCCTGAACACCAATATTATGTATCTAGTATTTTATAGCCAATAGTAGCAACTTTGATTGCTACTGTGTTTATATTACACGAAATAAAGCTTCATTAAAAGAACATTAAGATGGCAAAGTCAAGCACTGAAAAGTTGGGAAATGCTAAATGCCTATGCAACCTTAATTTGCTCCTTCGAGTTTATGCATCATGACACAGTCTAGAATTACATGATCAAATGCTATTTGCACAGGATTCCCGACTTGCTCAGTGAAGAAAATGGACCTGCTTCAGGGTGAATCAGGGTTGTGTAGTGAAGAAAGCCTCCCCTGCCAAATTTCAAATTCCTGCTCCGAAATAGGTGGCATTATAGCTTGTTCAAGGAAAAGGTCACCAGAATTTTTTTAACATAACAAAAGAACGTGTTTTTCCTGAGCCTCGTTTTCTGAAACATCTGAACCCTGTTTGAGTGAAAGTTCTCTACCCTCCCCCCCAAAAAATCAGCCTGAGACAGACACCCAATGTGAAAATATTCATCCTGAATAGTTAAAGCCCTGCAAAGTTATAAGCAACTGAAAACAGGTCTTGGAATGGAAATTGTCTGGCACCATTTATACTAGACAGTGCTACCAGCCCTGTCTGTAATATAATCATAAAAATATTGAAATATAGGACTGGAAGGGACCTTGATTGGTCATCTAAAACAGTCCCCTCAACCTAGGCAGGACCAGGTATTATCTATACCATTCCTGACAGGAGTTTGTCTAACCTGTTCTTAAAAAAACCACACCTGATGGTGATCCCACAATCTTCCTAGGTAATTTGTTCCAGTGCTTAACTACCATTAGAGTTAGGAAGTTTTTCCAAACATCTAACCTAAATCTCCCTTGCTGCAATTTAAGTCCATTACTTCTTGTCCTGTCCTTCGTGAATCAGAAGAACAATTTATCAACCTCCTCTGTAAAACAACCTTTTATGTACTTGAAGACTTATGCCTCCCCTCAGTTTTCTCTTCTCCAGACTAAGCAAATCCATTTTTTTCAATCTTTCCTCCTAGGTCATGCTTTCTAGATCTTTATTTATTTTTTACTGCTTTCCTCTGGACTCTCTCCAATTTCTCCACATCTTTCCCAAAGTGTGGTGTCCAGAACTGGACATAGTACTCCAGCCAACACCTTATCGGTACGGAGTGGAAGAATTACTTCTTGACTCCTGCTTATAATACTCCTGCTAATACATCCCAAAATGAGGTTCTTTTTTTTTTATTTTTTTGCAACAGTATTAACATTGTTGATTCATATTTAGTTTGAGACCCACCTTTAGTTTGTCATCGACACCACTGCTCTTTTTTTCTCTGCCCGCACCAGTGGGGCCCTTGCCAGACAGCCACTGTGACCCTAGAGGCTCCCAGGTTCTGGTCTTGACTTGCTGGAAATATGGCCTGCATATCCCTGCCAATGAAAGCCAAGCAGTGAGAACCACCAGGTGAGAGGTGTCTGCTGAGGGAGTCCTTCGGGATGTAGGTAAGAGATCTGCAGGAAATGGTGGATCATCTATGTAGCATCCAGGAGTATGAAGAATATCGATTGAACACATGTGGAGACATCTGGAATGGAGGATGGTAGCTAACTACAGACAAAACTGCAGCAGAGAAGACAGGAGAACTGGCTGCTCTGTGAGGAGGACACTGGCTGCTGACCACCTCAGTCAGTAGACAATGCTCCACCCCATCCCTTCCATCGAGGTTAAGAACCGGTATGCTGTACTGGCAACAGGAGATGAGGAGCAGTTCCCAATGGATGGGGAGGAGGAGATATTCACCCCAAGGCTGGGAGGCTCACTGCCACTGCACCTGAGAGGAGGAGACGTAGGATGCTGGTGGTCTGAGGAGAATGGAGGCATCCATGTGCGGAGCTGACATGACGTCCTAGAAAATGTGTTGCTTGCCTGGAGCCCATGTCCGAGACATTACGGAAAGGTTGTCAATGCTCATCCATTCCTCCGATCACTACCCTGTAATGCTCATCCATGTGGGCACTGATGCTGCTGCCAGGTTTAACCCTGAGCAGATCAGCAGTGACCTACAGAGCTTTGGGAGCAAGGGTGAAGGCGTCAGGGTGCAGGTTGTGTTTTAGTCCATCCTCCCAGTTGAGAGTAAGGGTTCAGGAAGGGATATGCATGTCCTGGAGATGAATGCATAGCTGTGCAGATGGTGTCGATGGGTGGGCTTTGGCTTCTTTGGCCAGGGGATGCTGTTCTGGGAAGAAGATTTCCTGAGAGGAGATGGAATTCACCTGACCAGGAAGGGGAAGAGCATCTTCACACAGCAACTTGCCAACCTAGTGAGGAGGGTTTTAAACTAGATTCAATAGGGGCAGGTGACAAAATCTCACAGGTAAGCCTTAAAAAGGTGACTTTAACAGAGGGTTAGATGTTGGGGGGGAGAGGTACATGGAAAATTACAATAATGTCAAAGAAGCAACAAGAAGAAAATCAGTGAGGGCATCTGATCAACATTTTAGATCCCTGTACCCAAATGCAAGGAGTATGGGAATAAACAGGAAGAACTGGAAATATAAGTACATATGCTAAATGATTATTTAATTGTCATCACAGACTTGGGGGATAAGCCTCATGACTGAAATATTGGCATACAGAGGTATGACTCGTTCAGCAAGTACAGACTGGGAATAAAAGGGAGGAGGGGTTGCATTATAAAGGATGTGTACACTCGTTCTGAGGTCCAGAAGGAGGTGAGAGGCAGAGCAATTGAGAGTCTCTGGGTAAAGATAAAAGGGTTAAAAATAGGGGTGGTGTCATGATTGGGGTCTACTATAGACCACCAAATCAGGAAGAGGAGGTGGATGAGGCATTTCTAAAACAAATAGCAGAAATATCCAAAATACAGGACCTGGTAGTAATGTGGGACTTTAACTACTCAGATGTCTGTTGGGAAAGTAATACAGCAAAACACAAAATCTCCAATAAATTCTTAGAATGTATCAGGGACAATTTGTTGTTCCAGAAAATGGAGGAAGTAACCAGGACGGGGACAGCCATTTTAGACTTGATTCTGAACAACAGGAATGGGTCAGAATGTGAAGATGAAAGGCAATGTTGGTGGCAGTGATCATGAAATGATATTTCATGATTCTAACAAAATCATGATTCTAAGGGAAGGAAAGAGTGAGAGCATATGGACTTCAAAAAAGCAGACTAGCAAATTCAGAGAACTGGTAGGTCTCATTTGAAGAAAATCTAAGGGGAAAAGGAGTTCAGGAGAGCTGGCAGTTCCTCAAGGAGACAATATTAAAGGCACAATTGCAAACTATTCTGATGCAAAGGAAAGACAGGAAGAATAGTAAGAGGCCCATATAGCTCTATCAGGAGCTTTTTAATGACCTGAAAATCAAACAGGATTTCCTACAAAAAGTGAAAACATGGATGAATAGTTAGGGAGGAGTACAAAAGAACAGCACAAGTACATAGGGAAAACTCAGAAATGTTAAGGCACAAAATGAGCTACACCTGGCATGGGATATAAAAGGCAGTAAGAAGCGGTTCTTTAAAAACATGATGAACAAGAGAAAGACTAAGGAAAGTGTAGGTCCTCTACTTAGTGGGGAGGGAAAGCTAATATTTGATGGCATCAAGACAGCTGAGATGCTTAATGCATATTTTGCTTCAGTCTTCACTGAAAAGGTTAATGATGACCAGATACTCAACACAGTTAATACGGACAACCAGGGGAAAGGAACACAAGCCAAAATAGGCAAAGAATAGGCTAAAGAACTATTGGACAAGTTAAATGTATTCAAGTGAGTAGGGCCTGATAAAATTCATCCTAGGGTATGTAAGGAACTAGCAGATGCAATCTCAGACCTGCTAGTAGTTATATTTGAGAACTTCTGGGAGAGTCCCAGAAGACTGGAGAAGGGCAAATATAGTGCCTGTCTTTAAAAAGGGGAACAATGAGGACCCAGGGAATTATAAACCAACTGGAAAGATACTGGACCAAATTAATAACAATCAATTTATAAGCACCTGGAAGACAATAGGGTTATAAGAAATAGTCAGCATGGATGCGTCAAGAACAAATTATGCCAAACCAACTTAATTTCCTTCTTTGATAGGATTACTGACTTAGTGGAGGGGGGGAAGCAGTCGATGTGATATACCTTGATTTTAGTAAGGCTTTTGACACAGTTCCACATGATAGTCTCATAAGCAAACTAGGGAAATGTGGTCTAGATGAATTTCCTAAAAGGTGGATACACAACCGGTTGAAAATCCTTACTCGCTTCTTACTCAAAACGTAATTATCAGTGGTTTGCTGTCAAGTTGGGAGGGTGTATATAGTGGGGTCGCAAAGGGGTAAACCTGGATTTAGTACTATTCAATAATTTTCATGAATGACTTGGATAATGGACAAGAGAGCATGTTTTATACATTTTGCAGATGACACCAAGAGGAAGGCATTGCAAGCACTTTGGCAAACAGTCTTAAAATTCAACATGACCTTGACAAATTGGAGAATTGGTCTGAATTGAACAAGACGAAATTCAGTAAAGACTAGTGCAAATTACATCACTTAGGAAGGAAAAATCAGATGCACAGCTACAGAATTGGGAATAACTGTCTAGGTAGTAATACTGTGTCCAATTCTAGGCACAATGATTTCAGAAGGAACCATGATTTCAGAAGGATGTGGACAAATTGCAGAGTCCAAAAGACAGCAGCAAAGTGATAAAAAGGTTTTGAAAATCTGACCTCTATGGAAAGGTTGAGAAAACTGGTATGTTTAGTCTTCAGAAAAGAATACTGAGGGATGACTTGATAACAGTCGATCAATATCTTAAGGGCTGTTATAAAGAGGACAGCGATCAATTATTCTCCATGTCCACTGAAGGTAGGTCAAGAACCAATTAGCTTAATCTGCAGCCAGGGATATTTAGGTTAGAACTGTTTTCCTAATATCTAACGCTAACAGTAGTTAAACTATAGACTAGGCTGCATTTTCTGTTATTGTCTTGTCCTCCTCATTGAGTAATTCACCTACCCTATCCTTGGTCTTCCTCTTGCTTCTAATGTATTTGTGCAATACTTTCTTGTTACCCTTTTGGTCCCTAGCTAGTTTAATCTTGTTCTGTATCTTGGCCTTGTTTTGTCCCTACCTGTGGTGTGTGTTTGTTTTTTGTTTGTTTTAATAATATTCATAGTTTGACCAGGTTTTAACTTTTTGTATGACTCTTTTTTGAGTTTCAGGTCATTGAAGATCTCCTGATTAAGCAAGGAGGGTCTCTTAGCATACTTCCTATCTTTCCTACAAATTGAGATAGTTTGCTTTTGTGCCCTTAATAATATCTCTTTTAAAAACTGCCAGCTCTCCAGAACTTGTTTTCCTTAATCTTGCTCCTCACAGGATCTTGCCTGTCAATTTTTTTTAAGTTTGCTAATGTCTGCCTTCTTGAAGTCCATTGTCTTTATTCTGCTGTTTTCCCTCCTTCCATTCCATAGAAGAATTACCTTTATCATTTCACGATCACTGTCACCCAACCTGCCTTACACCTTCAAATTCTCATTCTGTTCCTCCCCATTTGTCAGAATCCAATCTAGAACAGTCTCTCCACTAATTTTTCTCTCCACCTTCTGTAATAAAAAGCTGTCTCCAGTGCATTCCTACATATGCCAAATGCATTTCTTGAGAGTTAATCTGGTGCTACAAGTGTTTTGTTTGTGATGTTTGAGAACAACATTGAGTCTGACGTGACTCACTAGCCCGATTCGTCTCATTTTTAGAAGTCTTTTCTGTGCTTTGCTTATTGTAATAAAATGAATACAGGACTGCCACACAGGAGCCAGGCTCTAGGACCCTGATTCCATAGAAATGCCAAGCTCCTCTGTTAAATCACCCATGCAGGTGTTTGGACCTTATATGAAGATGCCTGGTGATTATCTGAGAGTCAGACTAGCACAGTAATGTCAACCTGTCACAGCAATCGATCACATGTCAACTGTGGGTCAGACAACTGTTATGAAGGAGAACAATGCACAACACACACACACTCAAGAGCACTTTAAAAAGGATTTTAAAAAAAGGTTCCATAGGAACTGAAACAACAAGTTATAGGGGATGTTTACCCTAGAAATGCTACAGAGGTGCAGCTGTGTCTATGTTGCTATAGCACCATAGTGTGGACACTTACTTCAGTGACAGAATTCTTCTGTCAACCTAGCTGTGTCTATACCAGGGTTTAGATTGGCATCATTACAGCCCTAAGTGATATAGTTAGGATGACCTAATTTTGTATTGTAGACCAGTGCATTGAGATTACAAAAATGATTGGGGGGCTGGAGCACATGATTTATGAGGAGATGCTGAGGGAACTGGGATTGTTTAGTGTGCAGAAGAGAAGAATGAGGGGGGATTTGATAGCTGCTTTCAACTACCTGAAAGGGGGTTCCAAAGAGGATGGATCTAGACTGTTCTCAGATCAGAGAACAGATGACCAGATGACAGGCACCAGATGACAGAACAAGGAGTAATGGTCTCAAGTTGTAGTGGGGGGAGGTTTAGGTTGGATATCAGGGGGAAAAAAATTCACTAGGAGGGTGGTGAAGCACTGGAATGGGTTTCCTAGGGAGGTGGTGGTGGAATCTCCTTCCTTAGAGGTTTTTAAGGTCAGGCCTGACAAAGCCCTGGCTGGGGCTTAGTTGAGGATTGGTCCTGCTTTGAGCAGGGGGTTGGACTAGATGACCTCCTGAGATCCCTGCCAACCCTGATATTCTATGATTCTATGATTTGCATAGCAAGTTCATAACAAAATCGTTCCCAGTAACAGGAAACTTGGAAATGCTTAATGACTTCTTTGTTTCGGTCTTCACCGAGAAGTCCAAAGGAATGCCTAACATAGTGAATGCTAATGGGAAGGGGGTACGTTTAGAAGATAAAATGAAAAAAAGAACAAGTTAAAAATCACTTAGAAAAGTTAGATGCCTGCAAGTCACCAAGGCCTGATGAAATGCATCCTAGAATACTCAAGAAGCTAATAGAGGAGGTATCTGATCCTCTAGCTATTATCTTTGGAAAATCATGGAAGACAAGAGAGATTCCGGAAGACTGGAAAAGGGCAAATATAGTGCCCATCTCTAAAAGGGGAAATAAAAACAACCCAGGAAACTACAGACCAGTTAGTTTAACTTCTGTGCCAGGGAAGATAATGGAGCAAGTAATTAAGGAAATCATCTGCAAACACTTGAAAGGTGGTAAGGTGATAGGGAATAGCCAGCATGAATTTGTAAAGAACAAATCATGTTAATCCGATCTGATAGCTTTCTTTGATAGGATAACGAGTCTTGTGGATAAGGGAGAAGTGGTGGATGTGGTATACCTAGACTTTAGTAATGCATGTGATACGGTCACGCATGATATTCTTATCGATAAACTAGGCAAATACAACTTAGATGGGGCTACTATAAGGTGGGTGCATAACTGGCTGGATAACCGTACTCAGAGAGTTGTTATTAGTGGTTCCCAATCCTGCTGGAAAGGTATAACAAGTGGAGTTCTGCAGGGGTCTGTTTTGGGACCGGCTCTGTTCAATATCTTCATCAATGACTTAGATATTGGCATAGAAAGTACTTAAGTTTGCAGATGATACCAAACTGGGAGGGACTGCAACTGCTTTGGAGGATCGGGTCATAATTCGAAAGGATCTGGACAAATTGGAGAAATGGTCTGAGGTAAACAGGATGAAGTTTAATAAAGACAAATGCAAAGTGCTCCACTTACGAAGGAACAATCAGTTTCACACATACAGAATGGGAAGAGACTGTCTAAGAAGAAGTACGGCAGAAAGGGATCTAGGGGTTACAGTGGACCACATGCTAAATATGAGCCAACAGTGTGATGATGTTGCAAAAAAAGCAAACATGATTCTGGGATGCATTAATGGGTGTGTTGTGAGCAAGACACGAGAAGTCATTCTTCCGCTCTACTCTGTGCTGGTTAGGCCTCAATTGGAGTATTGTGTCCAGTTCTGGGCACCGCATTTCAAGAAAGATGTGGAATAATTGGAGAGGATCGATAGAAGTGCAACAAGAATGATTAAAGAGCTTGAGAACATGACCTATGAAGGAAGGCTGAAAGAATTGGGTTTGTTTAGTTTGGAAAAGAGAAGACAGAGGGGACATGATAGCAGTTTTCAGGTATCTAAAAGGGTGTCATAAGGAGGAGGGAGAAAACTTGTTCACCTTAGCCTCTAAGGATAGAACAAGAAGCAATGGGCTTAAACTGCAGCAAGGGAGGTTTAGGTTGAACATTAGGAAAAAGTTCCTAACTGTCAGGGTGATTAAACACTGGAATAAATTGCCTAGGGAGGTTGTGGAATCTCCATCTCTGGAGATATTTAAGAGTAGGTTAGATAAATGTCTATCAGGGATGGTCTAGACAGTATTTGATCCTGCCATGAGAGCAGGGGACTGGACTCGATGATCTCTCGAGGTCCCTTCCAGTCCTAGAATCTATAAATCTATAAAGTAAAAGCCCTTCCCCAACTCACCGCTTCACCAGAATTGGAACACATCTTTACATCAGCTGAAGTTCCAGGCTAATCCAATCTTTTAGGTACAAGCTTCTGCCTGAACTAAGCTTCCCTGGCTGGGATCTTTCTGGGCTAGGGCAGATCTCGGTCTTGGGTGAACTACCAGGCTAGACAAAGTCTTTCAGGGTTGGAACAAATCTTTCAAGCTTGGCAGACTCCTGTTAGAGCCAGGCTTTCAGGCTAAACTCATTCTTACAAAGCTGCAGCAGGCCCCTGTGTAAACCAAGCTCCCAGGCTAGAATGACTCTTTCAAAGCTGAGGCAAGCTTTATAGGTGTTGACTCCCTCCACCAGGAATTACTATTAGTAGCAGACCACAACATCACACTAGCCCATGATTCCAACTCACGAGGCACACTCTCAAACAACAAGAGATTAGCTATAAAAGAAGCCAAGATAGTGTTATTAAAAACAATAAACCAAAATATCACATGGTTTTGG
Organism: Trachemys scripta elegans; assembly: GCF_013100865.1. Taxonomy (NCBI): domain Eukaryota; kingdom Metazoa; phylum Chordata; order Testudines; family Emydidae; genus Trachemys; species Trachemys scripta. Next base: position 129,798,348 of record NC_048302.1, read on the forward strand.
GGGGTGACTTCAAAGAGAATACATCCTGATCCCCCTTCATTACTGTGTTTGGGCCAGGGTAAAAAACACAATCAAAACCTCCCTCCAGACAACGATTCTGCTTTAACCCTTATTCTTCTCCCTCAGAGTCTCTCCAGTAGCTTCCTTGGATTTTTCCAACCCTCATCCTGGGAACAATGGCAGGCTTAGAGGTCAGTGCCCATCCCTCACAACATACAAACTCCAGTTGCTGCCCCCTTCTCACTCCAGTGGTCTCCGTCCCTATTCCTGCTTAACAGGAATTCCCTCTCCAATTCTCCACAGCAGGCAGAAGTACCGTCACCCTACATACGCCTCCCTCCTGCTTCCCATTCCCCCATCTGCCCTGCAGGCTCTAAGAGGCAGCTGCTGGAGGAGAATCACTAGGGTGACCAGATGTCCCAATTTTATAGGGACAGTCCCGATTTTGGGGTCTTTTTCTTATATAGGCTCCTATCGCCCCCCACCCCCTGACCCGATTTTTCACATTTGTTGTCTGGTCACCCTAAGAAACAGCTGAACGACAGGCAAAGAAAGGGGCTGCCCCTGCCAGGATTCCTACCCCACCACCTCCCAATTTCCCAACCTTGCTCCACAGCACTGGGATGAGAGGGGCAGCTCAGAGCACAAAAGGGCAGCTAGAAACAGCAGACAACTAACTCCTGCTACACACACAGCTTGTTAGCCTCTAGTGACTGTAGAGAAAACTGCCCTCAGATCAGGTGAGCTCACAAGTGTAGGTACTCTGACCGCAGGTGAATCCAAATGAACTCATCCCAGGACACAAAAAGCAGAAGCAGCTAAAGCAGAGATTGCTACGCTGGGAAGAGAGGAAGACAAAATAGGGACCCAGTTGAGGCCATCCTACTAACCATACAGCGGAGACATGACTGGGTGGACTAGGCATCCCCTCGCCATGTGGGATTGGGGAAAGAAACTGCAGGAAGAAGTCAGCCAGGGATTCTAGCTGGTAGGAGCCGCTGCACAGAAGCAGCTAAACCAGTGCCAGACTTCTACAGTTTTGTCCTGACTTTCTCTGCCCTGGGCTGATTGGCTGTTTGCTTCCACCCCCTCAAATCCCTTCCTTCCCAGTCATCTCAGCCTCACTCCACACGTGCCTCTTCTACCCCTTTCTTCTCCACTGCCCTGTCCCCATCACCTCTTCTCTTAAATGGCCCCTCGTTCATTTTTCTTTCCATTTAAAATATCCTCTTCAAACTAGTATCTCTCCCCACAAAATACTTCCAACTAATCTGCCATCACATTGTGTATCTTGTGTTATATATCCCTTCCCACTACCCTCTGCCTATCTTGTCTATTTAGATCAGTGGTTCCCAAACTGGGGTTCATGAACCCCTGGGGATTCGTGAAATGTTACAGGAGGTTCTTAGGGAAAAAATTCCCTAATGGCAGACAGAGTCGTCCCTAGGAACCCCAGGCAGCACGGGGCCAGCAGCCCGGAGCCCCTGGACTTTCAAGAGCTAAGCAGATTAAAGCAAGCATATCTATCACACATATCTACAGCCAAGCCCTAAGATACAACCGAATTTGCTCCAATCCCTCAGACAGAGACAAACACCTACAAGATCTTTATCAAGCATTCGTAAAACTACAATACCCACCTGGGGAAGTGAGGAAACAGATTGACAGAGCAAGACGGGTATCCAGAAATCACCTACTGCAGGACAGGCCCAACAAGGACAATAACAGAACACCACTGGCCATCACATACAGCCCCCAGCTAAAACCTCTCCAGCGCATTATCCACGATCTACAACCTATCCTGGAAAATGATCCCTCACTCTCACAGACCTTGGGAGGCAGGCCAGTCCTCGCTTACAGACAACCCCCCAACCTGAAGCAAATACTCACCAGCAACTACACACCACACCACAAAAACACCAACCCAGGAACCTATCCCTGTAGCAAACCTCGTTGCCTACTCTGTCCCCATATCTACTCTGGCGACACATCAGAGGACCCAACCACATCAGCCACACCATCAGGGGCTCATTCACCTGCACATCCACCAATGTCATATATGCCATATGTGCCAGCAATGCCCCTCTGCCATGTACATTGGCCAAACGGGACAGTCCCTCCGCAAAAGAATAAATGGACACAAATCGGACATCAGGAATGGTAACATACATAAGCCAGTAAGTGAACACTTCAATCTCCCTGGTCATTCTATTACAGATTTAAAAGTCACTATCATTGAACAAAAAAACTTCAGAAACAGACTTCAAAGAGAAACAGCAGAACTAAAATTCATTTGCAAATTCAACACCATTAATCTGGGCTTGAATAGGGACTGGGAGTGGCTGGCTCACTACAGAAGCAGCTTTTCCTCTCCTGGAATTGACACCTCCTCATCTATTATTGGGAGTGGACTACATCCACCCTGATTGAATTGGCCCTGTCAACACTGGTTCTCCACTTGCGAAGTAACTCCCTGCTCTCCATGTGTCAGTATATAATGCCTGCATCTGTAACTTTCACTCTATGCATCCGAAGAAGTGAGGTTTTTACTCACGAAAGCTTATGCCCTAATAAATCTGTTAGTCTTTAAGGTGCCACCAGACTCCTTGTTGTTTTTGTAGATACAGACTAACACGGCTACCCCCTGATACTATCACACTGAGGAGATTTAAACTTCAAGACTCCTTATACGAAATAGAAAGGGAGGTGGAACTTTTTTTGCTGTTTTTAAAATTAAATAGGCTGTTAGTGTTGTTTTTAAATTACTATGAAGAACAAGTTTAAGCTTTGTTGTAACGTGCATTGTTTGCCTGCACTGCTCAAGACCTGAATGCTTGTGTAGGAGGAACTCTTTTTAAATACCGTCCTGCTGTTTCACATCTGATACTCCTTGGTGAAACATAGGAGCCTTGTCTTATAACAGGTTTATTTAAAGTGATACAAGCTACGAAAGTGAGATCTTAGAAGAGTGTTGCCGTTTTCATAATGTAATAAAAATACTGGAATGATAAATAATAATTAATAATAAATAATGTTTAATAAGCATGTCATAAAAACAAATTTCATATTTCCAAGATCACTGCTTTTATAGTTTATACTCAGGTAAAGGAGAAAATGTCTGGAAATATTCATTTTTAGGAGGGGGTTCGCAAGACTTGACATTTTTAGTCAAAGGGGTTCACAAGTTGTAAAAGTTTGGGAACCACTGACTTAGTTTCTTTTTGCGGATACAGACTAACACGGCTGTTACTCTGAAAACTGATTTAGTTGAAGCTCTTCAGTCTGTCTCTCACTGAGTACATGTACAGTGCTTGGGACACCAGGACCTTGTTCTCAGTTGATCCTTAAGTGCCACTGTAATAAACATGATTAATAATAATAAAAATAGAGGAGTTCTCAGGGGCATAAGCAATTACGATCCAGAAGACAGGTTTTTGGAGGAAAGCCCATAGGCATGTTCAGGCTTGAAGAGGAAACAAAGGGTGAGATTGTGGTAGTGGAAGTGTTGATTTTAGTCATCAATAAAACTTTGTAACACCAGCCTGTCTTTATTTTTGCACTAGCCATGGCTGTATTAGAAGACATATGCATCAGGTCCATTATTATAGAGGACCATATTCTGATCTCTGTATAAATACATTTGCTTTGGAGGAGTTACCCTAGATTCAGATCAATTAAACTGCAATCAAACATGGTCCATGGACTTCAGCCATCTGTGATAGAGTTAGTGGCTGCAATAATTCAGTAGCTGACTGCCAGCCTATCACAATCAAATATTGGAATGATATGAATGATTTCAGGGAACAGTGATAGGAACCTGGGCTGAAGAGGAGAGAGAATAAAGTTGATTCTAAGCAATATAGGTATTATCTACCTAGTACCTAAATGCTTCACGTCATTGAGCACTGCCCAACTGTTTGATAAGCTTATCCTCAAGAGATCCTTGTGAGGTAGATGTGTATTACCCCACTTTCCAGATGGAGGACTGGGACCTAGATAGATATAGGAGTTGCCCAAAGTCACATAAGTCTGTAGTAGAAGTTGAAATTAAAATTAGAATCCCGCTGCAGCTTCTGAACCCCAGGACTATGCTTTCACAGAAAAGCTGCTAGAAGATCAACATTTTATGAAGTACTAATAGATTATGCAGTATTATTGGATTCTGGTTTTTATGTACATAAACGTCTGGAGACCTTAGAAATTAGATTTCAGATGATTCATAAAATGGATGGCCAGGTGTATAGAGCTTCATAAGAATTTATAATATCTTAGTCATATTAGATTTCCTCATTCTAATTCACTCACTAAAAGGCAGGAATAACAGAACATCTTTAACTTATTCTCCTATTGCTTTTCTTTACATTATTTAATTATGCAGATATATGTGCAAACAAGACTTCAAGGCCTTATAGGATACTAATGCACATGGCAGCTCTCAGTATACTAAGCTATGGACTCTGTTTCATTGAAGTTAGAGACAGAAAGATGGATATTCATGAGGTAGATTACATTTTTAATCTTTTAAGATTACTTTTGACCAAAAAATAAGCTTTCTCCCTGCTTCCCCCACTTTCCCAGTGAAAATCTTGCTCTTATACAAAGCACCTGCACCGCTCAGTTTCAAGTGGCCAGTGCATTCTGTCTATTTTGGATTCTGTAAGATCCAAAAGTCTGTGTGTCCTAGCAGACCAAATGGAGGACTGGGAACCAGGAGTTCACAAATCAAGATGACTTGCTTTGACACTGACTTCCTGTGTGGCCTTTAAGTCACTTCACCCATATGTAATTAATAAAACTTCTATGTGCCTCATTTTTCCTAACTGTAAAAGAGTATTGCTAACTAGAGAGGCAGGTGCTTGTATTTTGGTTTAGATTGGAACGGGAGACTGTCAGACAGAGATACCCAGTGCTATCCCTGGATCTATTATTAATGCATTAGGTGATGCCCTTAGCCTGTCTGTGTCTCAGTTTACCCATCTGTGGGTGAATATATCTATTTCACAAGCAAGTAGTGAAGCTTTGGGGCAGATTGTGTCTGTCCCTATTACGGACATGTGGGGCTGGGCCAGGAAGATGTGCCCAAGGAGCCTTTTTGCAAAGCCAAGCACAGTATCACTTCCTGTGCTTGGGTGACATCAGGATTGCTCACTGCTCCCATTCCTAGGGTGACGAGGGAATCAGACCCTGTCACAGTAGCCCACTTAGCTAAGGGGCACCTCCTCCCGGCTACTCTGGGGATTAGCTCCTTTCAGGTCCAGCCTCCTTCTGCTGCTAGTTCACATGCCCTATCACCCCTCTGTCTCTGCAGTTCAGGGTGCTCTCTCTCTCCATGGCTTGGGCCTCCACCCATATCACTATAGTCCTCCTCTTCCAACCTATCAAAGGCCCTTTGTGGACACTGTCTCTGGCAGTTCTCATTCACTGCCCAAACGGTACTCCTTCCCCAAAAGGCAAACCTGAGCCCACCCTCAACTCTATGTTCCAGCTCAGAGACCCTCTAATCAGAAGCTAAGGTCTACACCATCTTAACCTTTCTGCTGTTTCTCTGAGCCCTTTCCTACATCTCACCCCTAGGTTTTCTTCCTTACTTCTCTAATGTCTAGAGCATAGCTTCAGACTCCCATATTACAGTTCCTTCCTGCTGCCCGCTTCCTGGCTTTATACTAGCTCTACCTGTTTCTTCTCAGCTGGGCTCCATCATCATTCAGGGTATCACTTAGGTCACAGCTGAGCGGAATTAGGTGGCCTACCCAGTTAACTGGCCCCTTCTCAGCATCATTAACCCCTCTTACACTAGTGTGGGGATGAACACACCATCACACACCTCAAGGAAGGAACAGAGGGAGATAGAGGTGCGGACCTGGGGTGTCTCTCTCTGTACAGTTCTTCTAAGTTGACTGACTCGGTGCACAGAGGAGCAGACTGCACCATTCAAAGGGACATTGGAGTGTATCCACTCCCTCTGTATGCTGCAGAGAGTGGGGAAAGGATTGTGCTTCTTGAACAACATAGGCCAATGCCTATCAGTCACTTAGCTTATTTCTGTGTGTAAAGCTCTGCAAGATATTATTACAAAATTGCCACTTGTGCAACTTAATTTTCTAGACAGCATGATGTCATGGGGAGTTCAGTGAAGACTTCTGCTTGATGAGCAGCAAGCAAAACATTAGGTTGTATAAGGAATGGGATGGAGAATGATACAGAATGTATTTTAACGTCAGCATATAAATATAAGCAATGTCATAGCCTTGCACCCCAATATCAAAGTTTCTCTTTGCAGGGGTTCTTGCCCTAGTACCTCCTGTAGGCTGTTTCCTTTGTGCTCAACTCCATGCTCCGCTGACAAGCATTTAGTTCAAATCCCTTTCAGGGTAACAGAAGTTCACTTTGCATCTAAAGTGTCGTAACAATTCAGCCCTTCCTCTGGCCTATCTCTTCATTCCCCTTTCTCAGCTACTCCGGAGTCTTCTCGCCAGCCCTGGTATTGAGCACTAGCCCCTCAGACTGAGTCTTCCCAAGGTATCTGTTCTCTTGCAGACTTTGGCTCAAGCCTCATCACAGGAGTCTCTGTGACTGGCTGCCTATCCCCCCCTTCCCCCCTTCTACTTTCTCTTCCCCCAGCAACTCACTTAACCTTTTATGAGGCCAAGTGTCCATTAATTTATAGTCTGACACCTTTTGTTTTGCACCCCTCTGGCTGAGAAATAATTAATTATGGCACAGCTGTAGTAGATATGTCTAATTGGCTTTTAATCCTTTCTAGCCCATGATGGGGACCCCATCACAATCAACCAGTGGCATGGCCTCCTTTTGAAAACTGTGGTCATTTCAGGTTACTCCATCTCAAAAAGGATATAACAAATGGAGATGACTCAGAGATGGGTGATGAGAGTAATCAGCAGTGTGGAAAGACTTTTCAGATGAAGAGATTGAAAAGATTATTTTAAGGGGAGATGGATCAGAAAGGACAAGATAAAGGTATACAGGTAGTATAGTAATAGAGAAGGTAGATTGGAATCTTCTATTCGCCCTCTCTCATAATGCAAGAGTGAGGGCACGTTCAATGAACCTGAAAGGGCAAATTAAAAAATGATTAAAAGGAAATACTTTTTCACACAAGGCAACATTAACTTGTAGAACTCATTGCCGCAGGATATCATTAAGGCCAAAGTGCGATAGGATCAAAAGAAAAAAGATTGAACACCTTTATCCATAATTAAGAATAGTAAATACTTTAAAAAAATAACCAATAGTTTTGGAAGGGATACAAATCTTCATGCTTCAGGACATAAATGAACCACTAAGTAACAGCCGTTTAGGAGGAATCATATCTGCCTACTGTGGAGTTTCTTGCACCTTCATCTGAAGCATCTGATGTTCGTCACAGTCAGGGCAGGATATTAGAATAGATGGAACTAGCGTGTAATGTGTGTTCCTATGTTCCTACAGATAATACTCTCCAAATGGAAATATATCCCTCCATCAACCCAAAGGGCAAAAATCACAACTCTAAGTGCTGGCCACTGGCATCCTAGTGCTCATATTTTTGGACTATCTGCCAGGTCAGATGAAGGCTGAGCATTGGTGCACAACCTATAAATGATTGAAAGATAAGATTATTTTCCAAAGGTTGGGGAAGAAAAATAATATCTAATTAAATCTTGCACCAAGAAATCATTATTTCATTGAAATAATCCAAATAGTGGTGTAATTTTAATTATTATAACAGGATGTAATTGTGACTAAATTGAGGAGTTAATTATTCACAAAATAATTGTGCCATTCTTCTACAAATAAAATGAGACAAAAATGTATTTTGTGGCTCAGAGGTTTAGCTAATACTAACAGTCGCTATATTTACTGATGTGAATCTTTTGCAACAGTCAAATGAGATCCAATCAATTTTCTCATATAAACTTCATGTACAAATTTTAACTGGCAAATTAGATAGATGTCATCTAATGGCTCTAATGGGAAATAAGAAATCCCTACACACGATCTTCAAATTAGTTTTCACCAATTGTCTGAAGTAGTGTTAACTAATACTAGTCTATGGTTTTTATTCAATAGTCTGCACTGGGAATTGATAAGTTAAATGTAATGAGCCACATGTGTCTCCCATGCATAACATTTATGAAAATGTCTATCCCAAATTATTGAATGAATGTGAATATTTTTATCACTTGGGCACACTCTAAAATCTTAGGCTAGGTCTACACTACCCGCCTGAATCGGCGGGTAGAAATCGACCTCTCGGGGATCGATTTATCGCGTCCCGTTGGGACGCGACAATCGATCCCCGAATCAACGCTCTTACTCCACCAGCGGAGGTGGGAGTAAGCGCCGTCGACAGAAAGCCGCAGAAGTCGATTTTGCCGCCGTCCTCACAGCGGGGTAAGTCAGCTGCGATACGTCGAATTCAGCTACGTTATTCACGTAGCTGAATTTGCGTATCTTAAATCGACTCCCCCCTGTAGTGTAGATGTACCCATAGAAATGTAGGACTGGAAGGGACCTTGAGCAGTCAACAAGTCCAGCCCTTTCATGGTGGCAGAACTGAGCAAACCCTAGACCATCCCTTGCAGGGGTTTATCCAACCTGTTCTTCAAAACCTCCAATTATGCTGCTTCCGCAACCTCCCTTGGAAGGCTATTCCAGAACTTAACCAGCTTTATCATTAGAAAGATTTTCCCTAATATCTAACCAAAATTTCTCTTGCTTTAAATTAAGTCCATCACTTTTTGACCTACCTTCAAGGACTTGGAGAACAATTCATCACAGTCCTCTTTATAACAACCTCTAAAATATTTGAAAACTGTTATCAGGTCCCCCTTCAGTTTTCTTTTCTCAAGAGTAAAGATGCCCAGTTTTTATAACTTTACCTCAAAAGTCAGGTTTTCCAAATCATTCATTATTTTTGTTGCTTTCCTCTGGATTCTGTGTAGTTTATCCACATATTTCCCAAAGTGTGGATGCTGGAACTGAACCCAGTACTCCAGTTGAGACCTCACCAGAGTTGAGAAGAATGGGACAATTACTTCCTATGTGTCTTCAGTGGAGCAGGGACTAGAATCCAGTTCTCTTAGGTAAGTGCCCTAACCCTCTCAGCTGTAGAGTCAGTCTCAGTGTCTCTCTGGCCCATTCAATATTTAAGTTGTTCTTGGAACAGTTTAAATAGGAGAGATTGAGTTTATCACCTATTTATCACCCAAATACCATCTATTCCAGTGGTTAGGGCCCTCCCCTGCACTGAATCAGGCAGAGTGAAGTTTTATATCCAGGTCTTCTACGGCCTCTTCTTGTGATCAACTAATTCAGGCCCAACAGGAAGGGGAACACCTCGCATGAGAATCCTGCTGAGGTTTAGGCATGAGTTTGGTGCAGAGTGTCAGAACCTAGGTGGCTTTGTGGAAGCCCACTGACAGAAATTTAGGCACCTAGGTGACTTTACCAGTGGAGATTTAGGTGATAGCTAAGGGATGGGGGGTATGATGATCCAAATTTTGTATGTAGATACCTGAAAGTGGCTGTTAGGTGCCTACATCCCCTTTGTGGATCTGTCCCTAGAGAATATTGCTTACTTTAGAACGGTACCTAAATGGATAAAATAAGTATTTTCATTTGAAAAGTCTAAATAATTATAATTAAAATTTAACCCTTTAGTGGTTTATTCTTTTATTTTCCCCATCACTGATATTTACAGAGAAAAGTATCCAGAACTGACTTTCACATTTTGGGAGGTAATGAACAAGGATAAATCCATGTCAAGCAGAGTTAGGAAGTGCACTAATCATCTGAAAGTTTAGACGGAACAGCAAGGAAGCATGCTAAAATGCATTTTTGGGCCAGGGCTCTGATACGGAAGGACAAATAGGGGGATGGATGACCCTAAGAAAAGCCTTATTAACAGCTTCTCAAGATTCTAACTTTTGTCCTGCCCTGATGCATTGCTATAACTGGAACTGGGAATCTGGAAAGTTCCAATGCCCGACAAGTTACAATGAGTAGAAACCAATTCTATTTTACATAGATTTTTATACTGCACTCACCACCTAAGTATCTGAGCACCTACCACTGCTGCATTAAGCAATGTGACTACACATCTGTCATATGCTATTTGCTCTGTGCTCCTCTCCCCAGAGGGAGAAGTGTACGTAGAGGAATGACGCGTTTTGGTAGGGGTTTTTTTTGTCTTTTTTGTTGTTGTTGTTGTTGTTAAATAAATATACTTGTTGCTACATGTTCAGATTAGAGAATTTCTTACCCACATATATTGTATTGCTGTAATCCAGCTGAGAGATGACACAGGCATGGAAAATTGAGGGTAGGACTTCATTTGTCTTGATGGGATGGAGTCTCTTAGCCAACCAGAGATAATAGAAAGCATTACTTGTAGCTGTTTAGAGTATCTAACAAAAGAAATACAACCAAAGTGAGAAAGCAGAAAGTCTCTGAGGTGAGGAAATGGCTTTTTGGATATAAATACAACTCACAAATTTCATAATCTCATCTTCTGAGATAAAGAATTTCACTAGAAACAAAATGGAAGTAATGTCAGATATATACATAGATAGCTGAACAAGCTAAAGAAATCCAGGTCATGTGATTCTTTCCCTCCTTCCTAGTGAGTTAACAGGCTGAAGGAATCCACCAGCTCCCTAGCGTGAGTTCAGACTCTATCAATCAATACTTAGAATCTGTAGAAGTCACAGATAAAGCCCAGAGCGGAATTTTAGAAACACAATGCTGCTGAACTGCAACTCAATCTGTTGGACTCTAAGGATATGTCTACACTCCATTTAAACACCCCTGGCTGGCCTGTGTCAGCTGACTCAGTCTCACGGGGTTCAGGGGCTGCAAAGTTGTAGTGTACGCATTCCAGCTCAGGCTGCAGCCCAGTCTCTGGGACCCTACTCCCTCGCGGGGGTCAAACCTTTAGGGTATGAGTACACTGAAGTTGGAATGTTAAATTTCTACCTTAAGGAGACATGCCCACGCTACCTCTGATTGAATTAGTGTGCTCATATAAAAGTATTACCACAGCAGCATGAGCATGGGACAGGCTGGCTGCCTCGAAGAAATGCCTAGCGCCTAGGATAGGATCATAGTCAGAGTGGCTAGCCCCCTCCCTCTGCTCCACTTCTGTATTTTGACCTGGAAATTACACCCTCCAGCACCAGTGTAGACATACTTGAAATGTGGTCAGGGCAGTGGCGTGTTATGTCCTGAGAGAACCTTGTAACAGCTTTTCCTGGAAGACAATGGACATGGATACAAGTCTGGTCTCCTATCGGATATCCTATAAATCCACTATACACTGATCTGATAATACTCCTGGAGTTAAGGGTTCAGGAAAGAGCTCTATTAATCTACCCTGGGTATAGCCAAGATGCTATAGTATTTTCAATCATTCAAATTATTATTGTATCTTGCCCGAGAGTCTGCTAGGTACTTTACAGCACACAGAGAAAGAAATAGTTCCTACTCCAAAGAGTTTACAATCTGCAGCCCCAATACTGATTTCAAAGGGCTCTGTATGGGCACAGCAGTGTGCCTGCCTGAAACTAGTAACAGAGTGGGTCTAATTTGGGGTGTAATGGAATCAGTCGGGGTAGTACTAGAAAGTAATTACAGGAATAAAGTTGCATGGTTGCTCAGTGGACATGTCCATGGGATAGGATTTCAGTGCAATTTTTCCACTTTTTTATTATATCCCCAGACAGAAAAGTTACATTAAGCTGAAGTTAAGGGTAATATATATCAGTAACTTCAGGGTAAAACAAAAAAATTACATAAATGTTGTAATTATCTCAAAAAATAGGCATTATAAACTCAAGCAATTCATAATTAAATTGAAACTTAAAAGAAATCCAGATATTTTCAGGTCTGGAATGAACTGCTAAGGGACCCCAAACAACCTTAACTCTGCTCTGTAGCAATGCCATGGAGGAGGGATAAAAAACAAATCAGTCTTTAAAAAAAAAAACACAATTTAATTTTATCTGGAATCAGAAACACTAAAAGGCCTCAATCACAATTGTATGGTTATTGCATGATGTTACTATAGGGTCAATCATTTGTTGAGACTCACCCACTGAGAACATGACACAACACTAAGAAAAAGAGGTGATGAAACATAGATCAGGGTTAGAAGAGACCTCAGGAGGTCATCTAGTCCAACCGCCTGCTCAAAGCAGGACCAACACCAACTAAATCATCCCAGCCAGGGCTTTGTCTGACCAAGTGAGAAGTTATGAGTACTGTGTGATGTTTCTAGGTCTTATTGTACATTCTATAATCTGTTTCAGAGTAGCAGCCGTGTTAGTCTGTATCCGCAAAAAGAACAGGAGTACTTGTGGCACCTTAGAGACTAACAAATTTATTAGAGCATAAGCTTTCGTGGACTACAGCCCACTTCTTCGGATGCATAGAAGTGGTGGGCTGTAGTCCACGAAAGCTTATGCTCTAATAAATTTGTTAGTCTCTAAGGTGCCACAAGTACTCCTGTTCTATAATCTGTAATAGCTATAATTAGCCTCCTAGCAGTCATTGTATAAATTAAGAAGTGGAGACACATTTGGAGAAGGAATCTGGTATGTCAGGCCTATCCCCAAGCACAAAGCTAAGGAAGATTTTAAAAAGTGTCTCTCTGAGGTGCCTCCCACCTGGACTGGGGGCCCATGCCATAACCAGTTATCACCACGGGGTCAGCCCAGTACAGGCCACAGCCGCTTAGTCTTTGCAGTGGGCCCTGCCCTTGTGGACCTGCTTACTTTGTTCGTAGGTCGGGGAAAAGAAAAAGTTCAGATTCAGCACAAAACAAGCCCCTCCTGGGGTCAATAAAAAGCAAAATATTCAGTGGTAGCACCTTATTTCAGGGGTGCCTATGTAGTTACCCTTTGGGTGGGCTAGAGTTCACTTCATTACCCTTCTCCAGTGTCTTAAAAACAAACAAACAAAAAAACTTCCAATAGAAAGTAGTTGGAGACCCAGAGTTCAGTCTGTAAGGATTTTCAGCAAGGATTGCACAGGGTCAACCTGCCCACATTCAAGTCCCAAAAGGAACTAAATGAATTTAATTAAATAACTTTATAAAATCTTATGATACAGAAACAAATAATCTAAGTTTTACATCATGACGTGGCTATTTTATAATCCACAGACATTACCCACTGTTATACATAAATATTAATAAACAAATTAAAATCTGAACAGTTCTGTCCCCACAGAAACACAGTGAGAAGAAACTGAGAGTTCCCAGAAGCTTAGGTTTAGTTCACCTAATTCTCAGTGTCTTTGATCACCAAATCTATACAGTCTGCTGAGTCTAAAACAACATCTTCCCTCCCCTTGCTTGTAGGAATCTTCAGCTGAAATCACTGCTAGCCAGTCAGCGAACTGATTAACCCACCACTCAGTTACGTGTATACATTTAAAGAAAACCCTGCTGCAAAATGCTTCAGTGTTAGGGACACCAGCCTGCTGCCTGCTCCTGGGCTTATCTTCTCCCAACTCAACCAGGGCACAAGGCCCTTTGCAAAGCAGCTGCCCTGACTGCTCGCCCTCAGGGAGTCTGACCCCAGCAACAGGGAACCTAGTGGAGCATCCCCAAAACTACCACACCCAATTCCAGAAGCTTCTGGATGTGGAGTGTTAAATCTGCCTAGCAACAGTGACCCAGATACAACTCACTCCAAACTCCCACCAATGGGTCTCTTAAAAGAAATATCTCCCTATTAGGCACATGGGTTACACCTGGGTAGCAGCTTTACTGGGGTCTTCACAGCTAGGTAGCAGGGTCAGTCTCTCCCTATTGGGCTTGTCCCAGGGGTTCACTAGACTCCCTGCAGAGCTGGGGGCAGAGGTGGTCTCTGGCATGGAGGTTTCTCCTACTTTTTCAGGACACACTCCAGCCACTCCATCTCAGGGCTTCCCCTTGTAAACTGCAGCTTCCTCCTTTTAAAGCCCTTCTCCCTACCATGCATAATTGGCAGGGGTGGGGCGACCTTATCCCACAGAGCCTCCATGGCCAATTTCCTGTCAGCGTGAGGTTTATACACCCTCATCACGACACAGAGATTAATTTGAGGCTAGATTTAAACAGACTTCTTCAGTTGTTCTTGCACAACCCTTACATTTTAATTGCATGTAACAGTTTTGTGTTCTTCACTTTGGCCAAAGTTTCTTCAGCTTGCTTGGATTTAATGACACAGAAAAATGTCATCGTAACTTTTGCTTATAGGGAAGGTCAACATTTTGGGGTGAAATTCTGGCCTTGTTAAAGATAATTGGAGTCTTATGACCGACTTTGTTTGGGCCCAGGATTTCAACCTTAAATTCCAATACTCCTTTGGGATGAGGGGAAGGGATGGAGGGATGGATTATGGGACAGGCAATGGAATACAGAACCTCCCACCTTTATGGGAGAACATTGGCTTAAATCCAAAAGTCACTGGAAATAGTTACTGCCTGATGCCTGTTTGATGTCTTATGCGAGATGAGCTGGAGACTCGTCTGGCACTAATTGGCAGTCTCAGCAGAGGAAAAGGATTTAAAGGGAGATGAAATAACTCACCCCTCATGCTGGTCCCTCCAGAACAGAGTGGCAGCACATTGCTGAGGCATGGTGAGGAAACCTGTGCTACTCTCACGCATGCTGTACCTGTTGGGTGGCTAAATGGAGGACTTCCATCACCAGCACACTCTTCTAACCATCAAAGGAGTGAAGTTCTGGAACAGCCTTCCAAGGGGAGTAGTGGGGACAAAAGACATATTTGGCTTCAAGACTAAGCTTGATAAGTTTATGGAGGGGATGATATGATGGGATAGCCTAATTTTGGCAATTAATTGGTCTTTGACTATTAGGGGTAAATGTGCCCAATGGCTTGTAATGGAATGTTAGATGGGGTGGGATCTGAGTTACTACAGAGAATTATTTCCTGGGTGTCTGGCTGGTGAGTCTTGCCTACATGCTCAGAGTTTAGCTGATTGCCATATTTGGGGTCGGGAAGGAATTTTCCTTCAGGGCAGATAGGCAGAGGCCCTGGGGATTTTTCGCCTTTCTCTGCAGCGTGGGGCATGGGTCACTTGCTGGAATATTCTCTGCATCTTGAAGTCTTTAAACCATGATTTGAGGACTTCAATGGCTCAGACACAGGTTTGATACAGGAGTGGGCAGGGCCGCTGGGGGAGGTGGGGGCAAATGGGGCAATTTGCCCAAGGGCCCGGGCCCCGCAGGGGCCCCCGCGAGAATATAGTATTCTACTATAGTATTGCAACTTTTTTTTATGGAAGGGGCCCCTGAAGCCTCTGGACGGCCCTGGGAGTGGGTGGGTGAGATTCTGTGGCCTGCGTTGTGCAGGAGGTCAGACTAGATGATCATAATGGTCCCTTCTGACCTTAAAGTCTATGATTCTATGATTCTCACAGGCCCCAAATTCACTTTAAAATATTGATTTGGTGGAGCAAAATCATTTTACACCAGCTGAGACAATATGGGTACAATCCAGACAAAGGAGTAGCTGTCACCCCTGCCCTCTAACTTGGGGTGCCTTTTACAATGCCTTGCTGCTCACAAAACCTTCTGGCATAAAGAACAGGAGTACTTGTGGCACCTTCGAGACTAACAAATTTATTTGAGCATAAGCTTTCGTGGGCTAGAACCCACTTCATCAGATGCATAGAATGGAATATATAGTAAGAAGATATATATACATACAGAGAACATGAAAAGGTGGAAGTTGCCATACCAACTCTAAGAGGCTAATTAATTAAGATGAGCTATAATCAGCAGGAGAAAAAAAAAACTTTTGTAGTGATAATCACTCCCTGCTAGGTTTGTGTGTGTTGCAGGCAGCCACTCATTGGGTCTTGTCAGTCCTAAAGTTTACCACAGGGTGACCCCAACACACTCCCAGTCTCAGATTTCCCCCTCAAAAGTGTGTCCTGTACCACCCAGCTCTCTCCTGGACAGTATCAATATAATAAGTCCCTTATTACTTTAAGGGAATAATATGCACACAACTTGTTGCCCCAAATGGAGTTACCTAGACATATCAACTTGAACACACTGCATTAGATAAAACAAGTTTATTAACTACAAAGAGAGATATTTTAAGTTAGTACAAATAATGAGATATGAGAGTCAGAAATGATTACAAGAAAAATAAAGACAAAATGCCTACTAATGCCTGACTTAAACTACATTAGATTCAAAGCAAAGTGTCTCACCATATGCTGCAGGAGGTTACGGACCAAACACTCACGTCAGGACCCTTCCCAGAGAGGTCCAATACCTGCTTCCTTTGCTGCTTCAGGTGTACTGAATGTGGTAGGCAGGGGTGTGCCTTGGGGTGTTTGTCCCTCCTTTTTATAGTTTTACTAGCCCCCTTGAAAAACATTTCCAGCTGAGAACCGGGAGTCAAAGAATCTATTTAAACAACGAGGAGTCTGGTGTCACCTTAAAGACTAACAGATTTATTTGGGCATAAGCTTTTGTGAGTAAAAATCCCACTTCTTCAGATGCACGGCTACCCCTCTGATATTAAGAATCTATTTGTAAGGAATCAGAGGGGTAGCCGTGTTAGTCTGGATATGTAATGCGTCTGACGAAGTGGGTACTCACCCACGAAAGCTTAGACTCCAAAACATCTATAAGGTGCCACAGGACGCTCTGTTGCTATTTGTAAGGATACTCCCTCATTGGTTTTTCCCCCATCTGTTAGAACTTCCTTTGTCTTCCCTTCCTGTCTGATGATTCTGGTCTACTACTTCAATGCAAATTAAGCAGAGCACTTATTCCTTTGTTTAGGACAGGCCTGTTTGCCGTCTTCTGTTTGGACAGGGCTGTGGGATTTGGAATGTGAGTTAATAAAACCATACAGGGGAAGCTTTTAATGTCACATACGACATTGCCACACATATTTTACCAGGACCATACTAACCAGCAAGCTATGAGTTTTCAAATGATACCGTACAAAGCATACTTTATACAAAGATTATTACGGTAGTGTGTAGGGTGTGAATACAGGGGTCTATTCAGTCATGATGGCCCATTGACTTCTGCTTTTAATGGTTAAGACCAAAGGAGAAGGGTTCTTCTGGTAACGCATAGAAAGTCAGCAATCTCTTTCTGTTAATCATAAGGGTCAAAAGGCTGAAGAAAACATGCAGTAATTGAACAGTGAGTAACTATTCTCGCTAGGTAGGCTGAACACTTTGAACTGTAGCTTGCCCTGGCCACCTTGCTTTCATTTCTCACTGTTCATGCAGCCTCGTAGACCTTCTGAAGTGCTCCTCATTGACCAACCGCTCATTTCCCTAATTTACCTGGTGAGATAATATTTGAAATTATATCCTAACGATGCCAACTCTGAAACCTCTGTTCTTGTTCTGAACAAGATGCTAAAGTTCAGGATTTTATCGGGATGTTTGGATCAGCTGAGAAGTCCAGAACATGCTTCGTCTCTCAAATACAGAAGTCAAGCAGCTTTTTTTCTCAGCACGGCTCCCTAGAATATGATTAAGTGTATGTGGAGGAAGGGTTTTAGGCTTCAAAATAGACAAGTATTTTCCTAGGTCATCTCTAAACTGCAGCAGCAGGGAGCGGTAGCCATTTGCCTCCGATCAGATATGCATTCTCTTTCTTTCAAACAAGGCAAATAAGATGTATATGGGTAAAACTATTGGGACAGATTATGATCATTCATCTGAATGACGATAATACCAAATGAACTTTGTAGCTTTTTCTTGCACCCAACCAGATGATAAGGGTCCGATCCAAATCCCACGGCAGCCTTTCCAGTGAGTTCAATGAGTTCAGCCTTTCCAGTGAGTTTAGATCAGTTTTTTTAGGGGATTAGACAGGATTCTACTCCTATGCTGAACTGTTATGAGTTTGTTTTCTTGACAGAGTCTCACTGAGCATATTCACTTCCTCAGCCTTGTTATCCAAGACTGTGAACTCCTCACACCTCACAAGTGAAGGAAGCAATGTGACCTAGTGAGTATTTCTATAAGAAGAATGATACTTGCACTTATAAGCTACGTCTACACTGCCATAAAACACCCAGGGCTGACAGATGGCAGCTGACTCACGCTAATGGGGCTTGGGCTGCAGGTCTACAAAACTGTGTTGTAGACATTCAGGGGCTTGGGCTGAAGCCCGGGCTCCGTGACCCCACGAGGGGGGATGGGCTCCAGCCTGAATCCCAACATCTACACTGCAATTTTGTAGCCCTGAATCCCAAGCCCCATGAGCTCAAGTCAGCTGACACGGGCCAGTCACAGGTGCTTTATTGCAGTTTAGACATACCCATAATGTGCCATTTATCCAAGTGATTTGACTTGCACAGGTAGACAAACTAAGGAACAGAACGGAGAAGTGACTTGCTTGAGGTTAATCAGCAAACAACTGGCAGAGACTGCAATGAAACCCCGGTAAACTCATTAATGGTGTGCGGAAGTAACCTCGACATCACATTGCCAATAAGGAGATACCACTAAGGGGAAACAAATGGTTCTACATTAAGTGGTGTCAATCATTCAGTAGGTGATATGTTTCTTTCTGCCAGAACATAACCAATCATCCATAACGGTGCTAGGCCAACGGGATGCTGTAGATATTATCTGCTTGTGATCATTATTGATCCAATGGCACATTTTCAAGGGTAGGTTTATTAACACAAGGGCCTTAGATAACTACATGTGTTAGGGATACTAGATGACTGTTCACAATACCTCTGCATACTTCATTTACTACCTGGTTTGTAATGCTTTTCGCACTGCTAGAGAGTTGCCATGCTTCAACCCTTTTTTATTATTAGATGGAGATATACCTATCTCATAGAACTGGAAGGACCCTGAAAGGTCATCAAGTCCATCCCCCTGCCTTCACTAGCAGGACCAAATACTGATTTTTGCCCCAGATCCCTTAATGGCCCCCTCAAGGATTGAACTCACAACCCTGGGTTTAACAAGCCAATGCTCAAACCACTGAGCTATCCCTCCCCCCACCTCAACCACAGATGAAATGATTCCTACCGTGTACTTTGCAAAGCTCATTAGGATGAAAAAAAATTATATAAATGTAAAATATTATGAACAACATCTATTTTTTTTCAGTAGATTTAAATATGCCGCTAGTTCCCGTTATATAACATGCTGAGGATAAGCTAGTTTCCGATCGATTTTCATCCTATTTTTCTCTACTACTGGTGCGGATTCACATTGATTTTATTTATTTATTTTCCGGTTGTCCTGAAACCATACATGAAATTAATGAGTTCCTCAGGATCCCAGTCAGCAGATTATGCATTACCCTCCTTGTTTCCATTAATATCCTCACATGAATCCCATCTGGTCCTACAAACTATTTTTTATTTGCTTAACCTATTGGCTTCCATTTACGTCACGGATCCAGAAATAATCCAAGGTCATGCATCTAAACCGCTGTCCAAATATTCTTTTTCTAGGTTTTCAAACCTTACATTTTCCTATAACTGACCTAACCATCCCTTTGCCTTCTGTGACTGTATTTTACATTCCACCCAATTGTATTCATCTGTCTCTTTCACACATCTCATTCTTCTTTTACAGATAAACACATTTTCTGTATTTGAAATTCTCCGCTTAAATTGGGTCAACTTAAGAAAAAAACGGTACCTTTGCTTTTTGAGTCTCTGCCTGTCTTTGTTTTAGAAGTTCCATCTTTTATTGATTACCTGCAGCCATACTGCAACCTGTGACAGAAAAGTGAGTAAGGAACATCAAAAGAAATGATTTGGAGCAATTCTGCTCTTAGAACTAGGTAACTTGGCCAACACTATAGTTGTAGAGGGTCCTTTTATATGGGGAATGGGGTGGTCAGCCACTTCAGAGGCACCTTCTCCCTCTGCCCAGGCCCCTTCTTTGAGCAGGATCAGTCATCAGTGATGGAAGATATGAAGAATAGGGCACAGGGGGGAGAGAAATAGGGAACATGTAATGTCTCCCTCAAACTTTTTGGAAAAGTTTGTGGAGGGTGATTACAGTCTGGGGATGCATTTCTTCCACCACAGGCCTCTTAAGACTGTTAAATGGGAGTTATGGGAACATTGTAAAATACAGGGAGCGCATGGTGTGTTGGAACTGGTGAGAAGTCATGGGTGCTGAGCATCCCTGAAAACCATGTCCATTATGAGGCTTTTCACTGAACCTTTTTTATTATAGGTTTGTTCTGCATCTTTCATTGCCTTAAGGAATTCAATAGGTTCCCCTCACATATTTTTCCTTTCCATTGGAATACTACCAGTTCACTAGGGTTTTGCTACTGCTGATTAATTTTGCATGGAAGGTCCTAAAATACTACTGCTGAATGACATTACCGTAGCATTACCACCATAGAAATCTCTTTCTGGACTCATATTTTTGCAGCACCCAGATCAAGTAGTGCATGGATTGCATGGCAAACAGTGGTGTCCCATCTACTGTGGGAGTGTGGCTTGCATTCATATTGCTCTCCACATCCCAATATTGATTGGAATAATCTTTAAGAACGGAAAGGTGTGTTGTTCTTTAAAAATGTATGTAACCTGTAGTGCTACGTGCAAGTGGAACATCACAGAGAAATTGCCTTGAAAGGAATGAATCGTGACTCATGACCTTGGCAACCACTCTAATTTTTGTGCAAGGAAGAGTAGGGCCCCCTCACAGATTTGTTCAAGGCATTAGTTCCCAACAAAAACATTTGGGAAATTATGACTCCCAAGAATCATCGCATTTGTAATACCCAAAGACACTTTGAAGTCCGCAGGTGAGATAATGACATTTGGTACAACCTGTCTGGTAAGTAATTGGTGAACCCCACCATAATCTGTATAGGCTTATCACTAATGCATGTGAGTAAGAGAACATAAAGCACCCCCTTCTCCTTCTGCACCGGTTACCCATGTCACCAGTCTGTCTGTGTGGAAGGGTAGCCATTATAGGGCAAGTTTCAGAGTAGCAGCCGTGTTAGTCTGTATCCGCAAAAAGAACAGGAGTACTTGTGGCACCTTAGAGACTAACAAATTTATTAGAGCATAAGCTTTCGTGGACTACAGCCCACTTCTTCTAATAAATTTATTAGTCTCTAAGGTGCCACAAGTACTCCTGTTCATTATAGGGCAGCTACTCCTCCTCCCATTAAAAAGACTGCAGAAGTCCAGTGAGTATGTGGAGCTTTGATGCCATCCCCCAGTGCATCAGTCGGTAGAGCTGAGTCAATATGGGGGTGAGGGGGGATACATTGTGTAGGGATAGGCCTGGCACAGTTTATTTCCTCCTAGAAACAAGGACCCAATTGTGACTCTCCAGTCCACAATTTGTCCTGCATGATGTTATTTACACATGTTCCCTACCCAAAAGTTGGCAAACAGGACTGTCCCCTAAAAAAAAGTAATGTGCGCACTGCTTAACTTGCATTTAAGCAGTAAAGAGAGTCATTTAGTCATTAAGATCCTGGGGCAGCATCCGGGCTCATGATAACACCATAATCTAGCCCTATGACGTGCTTAGCAGCATTTTTAGATATTTTATCGTTATGCAGCTGAGCAGAGAAATCCTTTTTAAAGACAGAATGTGGAAATACTCTTGCCAAAGAACGCTGAAAATGACAAGTAAGCACCAGAAGATGTATCATAAGTTTCCAAGACTATAGGTGTGTCTATACTGCAATAAAAGACCCATGGCACTGCTGCGGCCGGCCCAGGTCAGTTGACTTGGACTCATGGGGCTCAGGCTGCCCGAACATCTACACTGCAATTTTATAGTCCTTCCGCCTGAGTCAGCTGATCCCGGATCTGAGATTCAGTGCCACGGGTTTATTATCACAGTATAGATCTACCCTAAGGTCCCCTATATAGCACCAATGCTATGTGTTACGTTGATAAGTCCATCGTTCTAGTAAATATCAAAATATATATTGTGACATAGAGGGTGTAATTCAGACGAATGAGCAGCTGTGTCACCCTTGCCCACAACCTTGGGTGTCTTACAATGCCTTGCTGAAGTGGCTTCCACATGGGCCGCTTCCAGCATGTGAGCCACACCCTGACACTCTATGTGCAACTGCAGCCTGCTAGCCCCACTTGGATTACACTCTCGCAGTAACCTGCCTGGGTTATACTGCAGGGTGACCCCAACACACTCCCAGTCTTGGATTTCCCCACAGAAATGTATGCCCTGTACTGCCCAGCCCTCTCCTAGAACATACAAGGTCCATTATATAAAGTCCATTATTTCTTTAATAGAAATAATATGCACACAACTTGACACCCCAAATCGAGTTTCCCAGGCACTTCAATTTAAACACACTGGCTTAGATAAAACAATAAAATAAGTTTATTAACTACAGAGAGAATTTTAAGTGAGTACAAGTAATGAGGCACTAAAGTCAGAAATGGTTACAAGAACAATAAACGTAAAACACAACTGGTGCCTAGTTTAACGAACTATGTTAAATTCAAAGCAAAATTTTCTCACTTCATACTTTCAAAAATCTTACTGATCAAACTTCTGATGTCAGGACACCGCCCCCAGTCCAAGGATGACTTACTTCATCCCTTCAGGTGCAGTGAATCGATGGGAAATGGGAGCGAGAAAGAGAGAGAGAGAGAGAGAGAGAGGTTTCTTGGGATGTTTGTCCTCTTTTTTATAGTACCAGTCCCCTTCTTGAAAAACATTGCCAGATTCAGAAGACAAAGAGTTTATGTGGAAGAATGTTCCCTAATGGGCTTTTTTCACCTGTTTGAACTTCCTGCTTAATGACTCTCTTTACTGCTTAAATGCTAGTTAAGCAGTGCACATATTCCTTTGTTTAGGACAGAGCTGTTTGCCAACTTTTGGGTAGGGAACATGTGTTAATAATGTCATGGAGGGAAATCTTATAACTTCACATTCTTATAACTTCACATTCAACGTTGCCATACATATTTTATCAGGACAATGTTGGCCAGCAACTTATGAGTTTTCAAATGATATCTTACATGAAATACCTTGTACAAAAATTATTACAATAGTGTGTAAAGTGTGGACACAGGAATATATATATATATTATATATGACATGTGTCCACACCTTACACACTAGTAGGACTGTTGATTAATCACAGTTAACTCATGCGATTAACTCAAAAAAATTAATCGTGATTAATCACAGTTTTAGTTGCACTGCTAAACAGTAGAATATCAATTGAAATGTATTAAATATTTTTGATGTTTTTATACATTTTCAAGTATATTGATTTCAATTACAACATAGAATACAAAGTGTACAGTGCTCACTTTATATTATTATTTTGATTACAAATATTTGCACTGTAAAAATAACTAACAAAAGAAATAGTATTTTTCAATTCACCTCATACAAGTACTGTAATGCAATCTCTTTATCGTGAAAGTGCAAGTTACAAATGAAAATTTTTTTGGTTACATAACTGCACTCAAAAACAAAACAATGTAAAACTTTAGCGCCTACAAGTCCCTTCAGTCGTACTTCTTATTCAGACGATCGCTAAGACAAACAAATGAGTTTACATTTACAGGAGATATTGCTGCCTGGTTCTTATTTACAGTGTCACCTGAAAGTGAGAACAGGCGTTCACATAGCACTTTTGTAGCCAGCATTGCAAGGTATTTACATGCCAGATATTCTCAACATTTGTATGTCCCTTCATGCTTCAGCCACCATTCCAGAGGACATGCTTCCTTGCTGATGACGCTTGTTTAAAAAAATGTGTTAATTAAATTTGTGACTGAACTCCTTAGGGGAGAATTGTGTGTCTCCTGCTCTGTTTTACCTTCATTCTACCATATATTTCATGTTATAGCAGTCTCAGATGGTGACCCAGCACATGTTGTTCATTTAAAGAACACTTTCACTGCAGATTTGAAAAGACGCAAAGAAGGTACCAATGTGAGATTTCTAAAGATAGTTACAGCACTTGACCCAAAGTTTAAGAATCTGAAGTGCCTTCCAAAATCTGAGGGGGATGAGGTGTTGAGCATGCTTTCAGAAGTCTTAAAAGAGCAACACTCTGATGTGGAAACTACAGAACCCAAACCACCAAAAAAGAAAATCAACCTTCTGCTGGTGGCATCTGACTCAGATGATGAAAATGAATATTGTCAGTCCATACTGCTTTGGATCATTATCGAGCAGAACCCATCATCAGCATGGACGCACATCCTCTGGAATGGTGATTGAAGCAGGAAGGGACCTATAAATCTTTAACACATCTTGTGACACTGGCTACAACAGTGCCATGCAAACGCCTATTCTCACTTTCAGGGCATATTGTAAACAAGAAGTGGGCAGCGTTATCTCCTGCAAATGTAAACAAACTTGTTTGTCTCAGTGATTGGCTGAACAAGAAGTAGGACTGAATGGACTTGTAAGCTCTAAAGTTTTACATTGTTTTATTTTTGAATGCAGTTGTTTGTACATAATTCTATATCATGAAAATTGAACTTACAAATGAAGAGATTGCACTACAGTACTTGTATTAGGGGAATTAAAAAAATCTATTTATTTTGTTTTTTACAGTGCAAATATTTGTAATAAAAATAAATATAAAGTGAGCACTGTAAACTTTGTATTCTGTGTTGTAATTGAAATCCATATATTTGAAAATGTAGAAAACATCCAAAAATATTTAAATAAACGGTATTCTATTATTGTGTAACTTTAGCACCCTCATGGCCAAGAGAAGGCGTGCACAGGAATGCATCAGAGAAAGTTCTTTACACCCCAGGGCACCTGTTTCAAACATCCCAGAGTGAACTCATGCACCTCAGAAAAGTACAATGAATATAGGAAAGGGAAATATTTATTCCCAGAAGGATGAAAGGAGAAAAACAACAGGGGAAGTGGTAAAACAGGGTTGCATTCAACTCAAGGCCCCACAGACCCAGTGGTAGCACAGTCTGAAAGGGCAGATACCGAGCAATGTGTCTGCACACAGGGTTCTGGAGTCCTGGGCAAAGTTCCAGTCCAGTGGTGAGTCTTGGGTTCTCCTGGTAATCTTCGGCACCAGTAAAATTCCCCTAACAAACCCCTCCGGTGCCCTCTTCTGCAAAACCACACAGAGTGACAACCTTCCTATTTAACTAGCTAGCAGCCTCCCTCCTTGTTCCCAATGCAGAGTCACAAGCCCCAATACTCACAGCCCCATGCAGCTCTGGGCAGTCACGATACTGGGTCCAGCTCCAGCCTGTCCCTCTCAGGCGATTCCTCCCTGCAGTTCTTCTGTCTGGAGCTTCAGACACACACCCTCTTGATCTCTCCCCCCTATCTCTGCTCCCTCTCCCCCCAACAGCACTTCCTCCTTCTGGAACAATCAGCACTTCCCTCATCAGGAAAAAAAAAAAACTTAAAGGGAGCATGCTCTCTAAACCTGAAAAGGGTTACAATTGTTTAACAGCACTATTAATCCCGTGATTTATCACAATATTTTTTTTAATTATACGATTACTTGCGATTTTTAGTTGCTTGACAGCCCTAATCTAATCTAATCAAAACGAATCAAAACTAATCTATATCTATATAGAGAGAGATATAGATAGATATGATTGTATATCACCTAGCACAATGGGGCCCTGATTTCAGTTGGGTAATCCAAATAAATAATATAGTATGTATAATAATACATTATAGACAAATTACTTGGCTAAAGTAGTTGAGTCTGCTTATTTGTGAGTCTGAGTAACTTCTTATAAGACTGACAGGTCTTATCCACCTTACAGGTGGAGGTTGGATGAGACCTTCTCTATTGGAAATTACAGAGAGTACATAAATTCCAGTATAATTTTCATTTAATTTATTAAATTAATACATACTCTGCCATTTCAACTATTCATGTGCTGTGTTAATAATGTTATTTGTGAAATGTGATCATCGTAGTCTACTGCTATTCATTTCCTCTTTCATTATATAAAGAATAAATCCCTTAAATCTCCCAGGCCCTGAATATTTTTTCTCTTATTTCATCCCTTTGTACAAGCACATATATTTAGCATGGTTAGTCAAAAAAACAACCACAGGCCTTTCTATGCCTTTTTCAATGCTTGCATTTTTTCCCCATATCACTAGCTATTTCCTCTCTTTCATTAACATCAAACAACTCGTCTGTGAAAGATCGTTGCTCATCAAAATCATTTGGAGTAATTTGAATTTCGTACTGATCAGGCGGATCTGAAACCCCTCCAAGCAGAGTTTTTCTGTCAGAAAAGAAATTTGATGTCCTGTCGTGATTGTTGGTATCTTAGCTCTTTTTAGGTTTTGGAATGGATGGTCATGGGAGTTTACCTATATTACTGCATTAATTGCAACAATGAACCGGGATGAAATAAGATTATTTCTTCCTGAGAAACATATACATTTGATCACATTTCAATTTTACTTCTTTTGAGGTTACCATTTTGGATCATAAAATTTGCTAATTATGCAAAATACATCTTCCACCTAGAGGCACTCACTTTTTCTGTTCTGCTCCTACTCTCCTTCCACCCTCTACTTTTATTATTATTCATTATATATTTAACACCTACAGATTTCACTCAAGATCAGGGCCCTTGTTGTGCTCTGCACAAACACATAGTAAGAGACAGTCTCTGCCCAATGAACTTGCAATCTAAATAAACAAAGGATGGAAGAAAAAGCAGAGGTAGAGTGTCTTAGCTAAGGAAAACACTTCATCTCCATCTTATTGTCTTCTTCCATCTTCTTCTTACTTTCTTCCATGCATCCCGATAGTTAAGATTGTAAGCCACTTGGCGCAAAGACCATCCTCTTGTGCATTTGGAAAGCATCAAAGACATAGTAGACACTACCATTTATAAATACATTGCACAGGTGGTCATAGTCCCTGCTTTGAAGAAGTTTACAACTGAAGGCCCTGATTCTGCAAATGCCCACCAAGAGCCACATTTGAAGTCAATGAGCTGAGGACCACCTGCATGGAGCACCTTATAGTACCAGGGCCCAATATCTAGGTTATTTATATGGTCTGCAGTATGGTAGTATCTGAATACCTTGCAATGTTAAATATATTTTATCCTCACAACCTCTCTGAGATAGGAAAATGTCATTTCTCCCATTATACAGATAAGGCATCAAAACACAGAGAGACTAAGGGTAGGATCCATGAAGAGACTTTGGCGTTGAATGTTGAGCATGATGGCACCTACCTTTGGAAAATCACAGGAACAAGATTGCGATCAACAAAGCTGAGTTAGACACTTAGGCTCCCTACACAATGAATGGGGAGAGAGAGACATTTTAGAAAGTGATCCACAAAAACCAGGACCCTAATGAGGAAGCTGCCTACACTAGCTAACAGAGATGCCAGGGAGAGGGGTGTATCCTAGATCCCACCCCTCTTTTGGATACAGGTAGATAAATGCAGGCCGAAGGGAGGCACCTAACCCTGTTTAATGATCCATGAAAGGGAACCTGGCTCCTGGAGTCAGGCAGCTTAGGTGCCTAGAGGTGTTTTTTTTCAGAATGAGTTAGTCACTTGTCTTGCTCCACACAAGGCAATGAGAGAAGGAGGAGTGGGTGCCCACATGATGGGTGTCCTCCTTTTGACCAAACTCCCCCTATAATACACGCCCTTTTAGAGGAAAATAGGTACCATCAGTGTATTTTTCTCCCACTGAACAAGTCGTCTTATTTTTAAAAAGACAGATTCTGTCAGCAGACATCATTCAGTTGGTTGCATCAACAGTTGTGACTCTCCCAAAAGAACATAAGAATAGCATCTGCTGAATTTCCATACGGACTTATACAATAGCGGATACTACTCACCAGATGACAAATCAATACCTTCCTCACTGGGTTGCTTATGGCTTCCACAAAGTGCAGCCATTCTTTTCAGGGCCTCTTATTTTCTTTTGAGATTCTAACTGCTATTGTGTTTCTTGTAGCAGTCCTGTTAACAGGGTCTATTTTCACTCACATTGTGTTACATCTGTGCATGATTTATTTTTGTTCGTCTTCCAAAAACAGAAACATCCACATGGTTAATGACTGAATATCAGACCAACAAGAAATCCTTCCTCCCCCGCAACTTCTTCCTAAACAACCCATATTCTCCATTCAAACTGCTAGCCTGATAAAAAAAACTGTACCGGATGACCGATTGTTTTAAAATCTCAATCCTGTGAGTCTGCAGTTGGCAGCTTATTTTTTTCTTTTTAATTATTATTACTACTATTACTACCCAGTCTTGAAAAAGGGCAAAGACCCATTTCTGTGGCCAAAAGCTTGTGCCGCAGACTGCCTGAGAGTAAAAAGCAAGGACTACTTAATGGAAACTTAAAACTGTAATAGCAGATCATAAACTGTCTTTCATATAACTGGAATTGTGCTGTCACTCGAAATTGCACAAACAATTACAACACCACCTGGGCAAAGAATTTGAAAACCTAATCCTTAGCGTTTCTTACTTTCCAACTCATGTGAGCTGCATTGATTATTTTCCTCTTATCAGTCTTTCTCCAGTTGACTTATTTATAAGGTAAGCAATATCCCTGCCACCCCAACCCTCCATTTCTTTTTTTTTTTTGGTCTGATTATAATAAGGCCATTCTTTTTAAATTGCCCATTTTACCACTGCCCAACAAAAGACTATTGTTAACTCACTTTATATTACAGTAATTTTACACACAGCAGAAGTGTCAATAAAATAAAAACCAAGCAATTTTAAGTTTCCTCCTGTCTTATTGCACATTATATCCCACAATTGCACGTGATATGTTTCCCAGGAATGGATGGGAGAATGATAAGATGCTGGCAGCTACAGAGAAAAGGCCATATGTTCTGGGAGTGAAGCATTTTCACATTATAAATGGTAATAATAGAAATCTTTGATGCTGCGTATGGGTTTGGTTTTGATACATTCATGAATTTGAAGCTGCAGTTTAGTAAAACATTTAAGCACATGCTTAAGTCCCATTTAAATCAGGCCAACCTATTTAAGTCTTGTGTGAAGAATTCATTCCGGGAGACCATCCCAATTCAGAAAAGCAATTGAGTGCATGCTATATTTTAAGCATGTGCGTAACACTTACTGAAGTCAAGTACATGCTTAAGTGCTTTGTTGAACAGGGATGAACTGCAGATTAGGGCTTGAATGAATTCTTCACAAATCCACTTCTGATTTAGGCTATGTCATACACTAAAGGGCAGAAACTCAATTGTTGTAAATCAGGAAAGCCAATAAAGCAATGGTAGTTTGCACCAGCTGAAGATCTCACCCAGAGCCTCCGCTGGTGACTCCCGGGTGTACTCACTGTACTTTTCTGAGCTGGTCTCATCACTGAAATTTCACTCCTGTAACCACAACTGAATTAAGTGTCAGCATCATTATCGTTTCTGAAACACGCTTTAAAGCAGAAATGCTAAACAACTGACTCTGACATTATGCCCCATATTCTCCTTAGAAATATTGTTATGATATTAATATGGCATAACTAAGATGTGTTTTATGCAAGATGGGTCATGTGAGGTGTCATTGGAAAGGTTATGATTTACTGAATGTGATTATCCAATTTGTGTGCATGTATCATTTCTGTATCTGAAGTTATGAATATTGACTATGTAACAATTAGAACTGTGTGTGTACTTGGGGAATGCCTTCCTGAGAAGTCTCCCTCTCCCTCCTTCCTGAGAAGTTTCCTGGGAGGCTGCCTTGACACTGCAGAGTCATGTGATCATGTCACCTGGTACACGATACCATCTTGAAATGCTGGTACTTTTCCATTGGAGGGGGTGGGGTCAAAACTGGGAAACAAAAGATTTCCGCTATATGCAAATCCTATTTAAGGCTGGGGAGTGAGTTCATCTAGGATTTTCTCCACTGCCTGCCTGCCCAAGATGGAAGACTGCTGAAAACACCTGAAGAAACAAAGGAACTAAGCTGGGGAAGGCAGGGGCTGAGCCTGGGCTAGGAATGGTGTCTAGCTTGTAAAAAGAATCCCTGAAGATTTAAACTGCAAGCAGTGCAGTTTACCTTCAAGAAACTCTGCAACCTGCTTGAAACAACATTTAGGGTGAGAAATTATTATTTGTAGCCAGTATTCCTTAGTGCATTAAGCTTAGTTTACGTGATTTGCTTTATTTGCTTAGTAATCTGCTTTGTTCTGTTTGCTATCCCTTATAAGCACTTAAAATCTGCCTTTTCTAGTTAAGAAACTTGTTAAAACCCAGTTTGTGCAATTCATAACTGGGGAGGGGGGCAAAAAGCTGTGCATATCTTCCTCTACATTGAGGGAGGGGGGCAAATTTCATGAGCATATGCTATATAGATCTCTATACAGTGCAAAAAGAAGAACAGGAGTACTTGTGGCACCTTAGAGGCCACAAGTACTCCTGTTCTTCTTTTTGCGGATACAGACTAACACGGCTGTTACTCTGAAACTATACAGTGCAAGACAATATAATTTTGGGTTTACACTCCAGAGTGGGTGTGCACCAGAATGCTGGGCAATTCCCCGAGCTGAGTCCTCTGACACAGAGCTGATTGCAGACACTGTGTGATTCTGCAGTTGAGTGTGTCTGTACCTATGCGTGTGCTGGAATGGGGCTTGAGAGCCTGTCACAGCAGCACAGAGTAAGGGGAACCCAGGCTGTTGGGATAGGTGGGCTCAGTGGGACCCCAGCACATCAAGTGGTACCCTGGAAGGGGGGGTCCAACCCATCACATTGACTCCCCTCTGGGACTTCGTCACCATTCTACTTTGATCATGTTGGTCCAGGTCCTGTGCAGTGCAGATCCCCCTGGACTCCCCTTGTTCTGATAGATGCCAATACAGGAGCACGGATAGATGAATGGATTAAATTGAAGCTAGGGAGTTGACACCAATGGGAGCTGCGAACACACTGCCTTGCAGAAGTCCTCAGTAGCTTGAAGGTTCAGCCCCAGAATTGATACTGATTCTCTAAAATAGAGTACAGTAATACCATAAAAATAAAGAATGTACCAGAGGTCAGAAAGGATTGAAGGAAACGGAGAGGTGCAAAGAGACCATCTTGAACAAGAACAAGCAGGTCTGAGGAAGGGGAATGCTAAATTATACATTTTCAGATAGTTCTGTGGTGTCTAATAAAGGTTTCCTGGGAGTCATATAATAAGCAACTGCAATTGCAGTTACTTTTTCATACCAACTTGAGTTTATTAAATGACTCAGCAAATGTTAATTTCACTGTAGCTTTTCCGCTCAGTCAGAACATTTCTTGGGGCTCTCTTAAAAGGATATCAGATAGTCTTTTTTAGGGATAGATTCTGCCACCTTTGCTCACCTTGAATTGTACCTTACTTCACAATCAGTTCATAGAGCTGTTGAGTGTGAGTAAGAGTGATGTAATCTGGCTGTTAACATTTGCCTGCCTACAGGTCAGCTATCTGGGTTTAGATTCACTAACAATGCATGCTGAAGAGCAAAATCTTAACAAAGAGTAGCTTAAAGGGTTACTTGATCATAGTCTGTAAGTACCTACACGAGGAACACAAATTTGATAACAGATGGCTCTTCAACCTAGCAGAGACAGTTATAACAAGTTGCAATGGCTGGAAATTAAAGCTAGACACATTCAAACTGGAAATAAGATGAATTTTTTTTATCCATGATTGTAATTGACCATCGGAACAATTTGCAAAGCATTGTGGTGGATTCTCCATCATTTGAAAGTTTGAAATCAAAATTGGATGTTTTTTTTCTAAAATATGTGTCTTAGTTGAAACAGAAATTAATTGATGGCATTCATATGACCTGTGTTATATGGGAGGTCAGACCTGATGATCACAATGGTCCCTTCTGGTTTTACAATCTATGATCATCAGGGTTGTAGCTTGCTCCAGATTAAACCCATTACATCTTGTCCTACCATCAGTGGACATGGAGAACAATTGATCACAGATTACAGAGGTAATATCTTTTATTGACCAATTTCTGTTGGTGAAAGAGACAAACTTTCAAGCTTATACTGAGCTCTGTATCAGCTCAAAAGCTTGTCTCTTTCACCAACAGAAGTTGTCCAATAAAATATATTATCTCACCTACCTTGTATATCCAGAATTAGGAAGACTTTTATATTAGCACAGTGCCGACTCAGTTGAGATCAATGTGGCAGGTCTGTAACTTGAAGTCTTTAAATCATTATTTGAGGACTTCAGTAACTCAGCCAGAGGTTAGGGATCTATTACAGGAGTGGATGGGAGAGGGTCTGAGGCCTGCAATGTTCAGGAGGTCAGCTTAGATTATGATGGCCCCTTCTCATCTTAAAGTTGATGAGTCTTCAACTGGAAAAAATTGCTCCATTGACTTCAATGGAGGTATGCCAATTTACACCTACTGAGGATGTGCCCTATAGGAAATCTTTCCATTTATTTTACAATAGAGCTGGAGGGAAAAATTCTTTTCAACAAAAAAATGGCTTCTCTGCATTTCACATTTCTGTTTCATTGTAAATGCCCTGTCTTTTCAACAACAACAAAACACATCCATTTCCCCCCATTTTTTCAGTGAAATATTTCCGTTTCTAAAAACTGAAAACAATTATTGAATTGAAGAGAAAAAGAAAAAAATATTAGATTTATGTTGAGGGGAAAAAAAACAAAATTTCCATGAAAATGTTTGAAAAAAAAGCCATGGAAAATATTTACATTTTTCCAACATGCTCTACTTCAAAGGTATGAAGCCCTATATGAATATCATTTAAAAACTCTTCCCCCCCCCCCCAGCATTTATTTTAATATGGGATTGATTAGATGCTTAGGGAGTATTTTGCATAAGGAAGCATTATAGACAAAGAAGATTGTCCTGGATTGTCACAGTGCACTTTCTGTGAGATAGAAACTGAGTTCAGTACTCTCCCAAAGTTTTGGGTATAGTTGATAAAAATCAATTGTCAAAAGTAGCTCTCAGAGTCTGATTGCAAAATTATTCCTCCTGTCTATGGTTGAGGTGATGAATTAACTCAGCAGATATAGCACATCATTTGAATAATGTCTTATTTCTTGTTTTCCCACCAGGAAAATGAGGAGCTAACCACTGCCTGATATGTCCTGGAATTTGTTAGAGGGGGAGCTACTGGAGTTATAGAAGACTATTCCCTGAACTGAGCCTCAAAGCTTGTGAGCATCCTCATATTATTTGCTCTGGGGATATAAAAAATGCCAAGAGATCTTATTGTTTTGCCCTGAAACATTAGCAAAAATAGAAGCCCTGTCACTGCTGAATTTCAAGTTGGCTTTATTCCCCACAGTGGTGAATATAAATATTTCCCTTAACCGACATTTAACTCCAGTCATTCCGAGTTGCTTCATTTCTTACACTTAAACAGGCAAGTGTACAATGTTCATTTTTGATACTCATCCATGAGCATCAAGGAATTTGGGTTTCATTTTAATTTTTAATCATCAAACTGAAAATAACATCTAGGCTTTGTATTAGCTGTATTGTTTTTTTAACTGCAGTGTAGCAAAATCCCCATGGCAAATCTACAGTACAGCAGCAAAAAGCTACACACACAAGAACAGCTGTAACGAATTCACTGACACTCAGCCCTGAGCTATCACTTATTAACACAACATGCTCCCTTTGCCCCAGTAAGCTTATTTGATAGGATCTTATTATTTAGAACCCTTGGTGAGATTCTGTCAAGTAAATAGTGTTTCCAGTGGTTTCAAGACCTTAGAAGTTCACTGGAAAACTGTAGATTGTTTATCATCGGTGTCATTCTTTTGCTTCCCCCCCCCCTTTTTTTAAAGAGTCATCTTAGCACTATTAATAGTAGGCCTTGGAAAAATATTGGACCACATTTCCCTCTGTTACCTCGGTGTAAATCTGGCACTTACTCTTCTGTAACTGCAAGCAGAATTTGAATGCATGACTGTTTTAACAGCCATCGGGCCGGATTCTGCTCTCTCTTGGGATGTCATAAATCAAGTCAATTGACCAGATTCGTTGGTGCACTGTAAACCTTTGCATCGCTCCCATAACGTGAAAGGGCTGTTAAGCCACGTTAACCGGCTTCCTGAGGAATCTCACTGCATGGGGCATCACAGGTGGCATAACTGGCTCTACACCACCCCTTCTTTGCAGCCCTTGAGGATGTGGCCAGCCAGAGGAAAACATGGCTGGGGCATTCCCTCCACCCTAAGGATCTCTTTCTTCATTAATGCAAAAGTCCTTTGGCTATATTAATCTGTAAATCCAGACTGACGGATAACCAGCCCCAGGATTGAGGAACTGCAAATGACTCTTTTGTGCCCCATGTCCCTTTGCCTGCACATCGTCTTTCCTTTTTAATGGTCCTGCCTGTTCAGCTCTATGCTCAATGTAGAATTGTAGAATCATAGAAGATTAGGGTTGGAAGAAACCTCAGGAGGTCATCTAGTCCAACCCCCTGCTCAAAGCAGGACCAACCCCAGCTAAATCATCCCAGCCAGGGCTTTGATAAGCCGGGCCTTAACAGCTGTAGAGCAGCCTTGAGGCTGAGTTAAACCCAACTACTATGGCCGCCACTAAAGAATGTCCCAGCAGCCAAGGATCACCAGAATGTATGCTACCTGAGTGGTGTAAAATGACCAGACTGCAACAGAGGACCTGGGCCATTATTTTAAATTTCACCGATGAGTTCAATTCATGCTAAAAAGGAGACTGAGCTCCCATTTCTTGATAGTAACAACATTAAGGATAAGAACATAAGAACTGAGTCTTTAACAGTCCTGGGGAAAAAGATATCCATGCTAATATGAATTTAAATCTGGGTCAGCTCACTACTGGTAGAGGGAATATATGTGTAAGAACAAGATGTTAAGTCACTGTATTATAGTCTAATTTAATTTATAACCGAAGGGCCATCATGACAATATAATTATACACCATTTATGCTCAAGAGTGAGTATTTTAAATGCTATCCAGTTCAATTTGTATACGTAAGTGGAATTTAAGTTACTTTAATGTTACCGCACAGGACAAGAACTCACATTTGTTAAGGTTTTATACTATAAAATGATACACGAGTTCCTAACAGAGACTCAGTCAAATCTAATTAAGAATGCGGAATCTTTGTGACAATTTCAAATAGGATCCGTCTGTCCTCCTGATAAAATTCTGCAGCATGAGGTGTAATGCAGTCTAAAACATCTCATCACCATTCTCTACTGGCTCCTTATCTATCAACATACAGACTTTAATATGGAATTAATCGTGTCTGAGAGTCTGTGCGTTGCATGTAACTGAAGTCCTTATTCAGTTAATGGTGTTTTACCTTAGTATATTTTTACTTCAGCATTGGGCCTTCAGTGACTTCTTGATATCTTATTATTTATAATTACATTAGTATCTAGAGTCTCCAAGTGAAATGAGGAGCCCTTTGTGCTAGGCCCTGTACAAACACAGTAAGAGACAGTCCCTGCACAAAAGCGCTTATGGGCTAATAGACAAGGCAGATGGGAAAACAAAGGCACAGAGAGATGATATGATTTGGCCTAAGCCTCTGACTGCCAGAAGCTGGGACTAGACAACAGGGGAGGATCATTGAAAGATTTCCCTGTTTCTGAAGCATCTTGCCCCAGCCACAGTCAGAAGACAGGATACTGGGCTTGATGGACTATTGGTCTGACCCACTATGGCCATTCTTATGCCCCAGGTCACAGAGAGGGGAGTAGCTCAGCTGGGCTCAGAACCCAGATCTCCTGAATCCCAGTCCAGTGCCCATTCCAGCTGACCATGGACAAACTAGTCTAGATAAAAAATATTTTCTTCCTCCATTCCCCGCCCTCTCTGTTCCCCATGACTCAAACCTAACTCCTCCTAATTTTAGAGACAATCTTTGCTGAGCGTTCTGAAGAATTCTGATGACATTTTTCTCCCTTCATTGTTGTAAGTGGCTCTGTCCCTGTGAGCCCTCAGTCATATTTTGCAAATTCAGTATGTTGGGCAAACTTAGATATTTCTTTGACCCAAAACTAAACCCCAACCCTTTGTGGTCTACCCATTACTGCCCTTTATGCCCTTGTGCTGTCATATCTATGACCATAAGGGAATTTCAGGGTTACCATGACTCTGAGCACCACAAGCATTCAGAACTTCATGGCAACATGAAGCAGGGATAGAACTCACATTCTACTGCTCCAGAAATGGATGCCTCTACCACTTGAGCTAAAGAAAAATCTCTAATAACTGTTAACAGTATAGTGTCTAGGGCACACAATTGAATAATTGTGATTCCAGTCAGTAGAGTGAATAGTTACGTATAAGCATTAGCCAGTCATTAAAGTATTTCAGTGGAAATTCATTCCCGACTTCAAATCTGGGGACTAATCTACATCATGGTTCCCCCCCCTACCCCCCGGCCCCCAGTCAGATGAGTAACAAAGTGAAGTGACAAAAGGTGACTTACCAAGGCTGATTGGGATTTGACAGATAAAGGTCTCCTATTGAGGGCCTTAGTGCTGTTATAAACTAATACACAAACCAGAACATCAGCTTTTTGAAGCTTTTCTTAGCTCACAACAACTGAACTCACAGCTCAGAGAAGTCAGCATGTGAAATTATAGTGTAGCTCTCATTTCCTGCCTCCACCCTCGGGCACTTTCTTTGTTCTGTTTCCTCTGTTCTTGTAGGTGAGGAGATCCAAGACTATGAACATGTGCTAAAGGTGCGTCTCCTTCTCTCCCAGCATCTAATTCTGGAGACCTTGCTCAGGCAAAATCCCATTGACTGTTCCAGCTGAAGAGGGCCTTACCATTGAGCCTATTGGGAATTTAACCGTAATAAAGTTTAGGCACTTTGTTTCAGAAAAGGAGTACATTGAGGGTGGTCCAGGACTGTGCTAATGTGGAAAGTCATGGTCCTTGTACTGCGGACTGAAAATGAACATAGGCAATTAGAGATACTGGGCCACTTGGGTGTTAGAGGATCCAGGCCCCTGAGGATTCCCTCCAGTGGAATCCCTGGATGGTAGTGTTATGTTCAAAGCATACAAACTGAGAAATTTAGTAAAAAACTAAAATACTCTTCCTGGAAGGTTGAAGCATAACACTACTTTATTTCTTACAATCCAGAATCCTAATACAACAAGAACCAAAAACAGAGAGAGACAAAGCAGGCTGCTCCCTAAGGCAGAGGGCATAACTCACACCATCTTGCTTTAGGCTGTCTCTTTGCAGACAGACTTATGTTGGACCCAGATCACACGCTTCCCTATAGAGCCACCTAGCCTGCAAGCAGGACCTGGAAACTCCCTGAGACAATAGCTTACTATTTTAACTCAGTTTTCAATACACCATGGATAGAAGCTCCTACACCCACCTTTCTGCCTGGGACAAAGTATGTGACCGAGGACAAAGACATATGGCCAGGCTTTTCCCAGGCTCTGGCCTCCCCTGTTTATTGGAAGAATTTCTTGGGGCAGTGGCGGAGGGTGGGGTATTATCAGACGGCCACTGGATCTGGGAAGTGTAAATGCTGCTGCTGTGTTTTGAACACCAAATGTTGAGAAATCACTGCTATAGAGGTGATGAGACACAGGATGCTACAGATTTTTAAAACCCCAAACTCAGTAGTAATCACATATTTATTGCAGCAAGGACATCTCTTTCAATAGCTTGAATGTGAACTAACTAGCCCAAGGTGTCAAAGGGAGTGAGAGGAATCCAAAAGCAAAAATTAGAAAGCAAGCTGCCCAGCATGATTGAATTAATAATGCAGAAAATACTCCTCGAATGAGAAAGACCTTGGCTGAAATGGCAAAAAAAATATAAAGCTTGTCTGCAATGTGGAATATTCATCAATAATGAATGAGACTCAACTTTTGTACAAGTGACTTCTGATAGCTCATTGTTTCCTGTCAGAATGCTGTGAATACAGGTCACCCATTATGAATAACCTTTGTCTTATTATCAAGGGGTATATTTTACTATGCAATTCAGCTGTGCGAAACATCTGAATCCGAGCCTTTGAAGCCCCAATCACCACCGGTGTAATAACAGAGCCCACATCCTGCATAGCTTCATTTAAAAGTCTCCCTTGTCAATCGTCATTCCTTTACCCTGCACTTTTAAACAGAAAGCCACCTTTCATTCAGTAAGTACATCTTTATCATGTGAGCCACAAGGGAAGTAATTAAATTTAACGGAAGGCGTCACTTCTAAACAAAGGCACCCGTTGGCCAAGGCACAAGGGAAAGAGGCCATCTTCCAGCAGTGTAATATGCAAGATATTCTCTGATGCATTCCCATACCAGTTCTAGCACTTTTATTACTCTTCTAAGTTTATGGCCTCACTATTCACATTATCCTTAATAAATCAATAAACCGTGAGGAAGAGGCCATTATCATGAGATAACCAAGTACACCAGGCACTTAACAGTCCCTATCAAAACTTTAAAGTGCTCAACTTGCCAATAAGGTACATTCAAAAACACTTCTTTGGGCAAGGAAGATATTCTTGGTGTTAAGAAATCTATTAAATAACAGGCTTTGGAAGAGCTTTACTAAATGTTTCTAAAAAGTCAGAGCCAGACCAGAGCCAGAGGGGACAGAGCAGGAATCAATGTCCTCATGTCGTCTTTAGACAAATCAAAATACTAGCTTCCCATAAGGACGCTTGCATAATTTTGCCTTTGATTCTGGAACTGGTTCCCATTTAAGATTTTTTTTATTTTAGGGAAAGCGATCAGGGTTATCTAAACTCAACTATTTCCCAACTGCCGATGCAGGTTAACTCTTGTTACCTCGATTTAGTTGATTAGAGTTCACCTTAAGCTTTCCAGCATCAACTTCAACCAGCTAAATTGAGGCAAAGAGATAGACTCACATGTATTTGCTAACCTTGACCTACCCCTTGACCGCGATTCCAAAACTAGACCAACCGCAGACAGATCCAGAGTATTTTGACCTTCAACACAGCATGAGGCCTATCTGTTTTTCCTTGAGTAGTGACATGCGCTAGTTATGGTGTGCCTGAGTTAAAGTGAAGACTTATAGATGGAGTACATGGGGGAAGGGGTGGATTAGTGATTTTGTGTCTGGGCTAAGGTGGTGGTCTTTGTCAATTCTAACAGGTAAAAAGATTGA
This sequence comes from Trachemys scripta elegans, assembly GCF_013100865.1. Lineage (NCBI taxonomy): Eukaryota > Metazoa > Chordata > Testudines > Emydidae > Trachemys > Trachemys scripta. The sequence goes on from NC_048302.1 coordinate 129,837,451, forward strand.
AGGGAACCCCTAATTAGTTTCCGTTTGTTTCATACTTTTTAAAAAAAAATGCACATGTGCTTTGGGCAAAAGGATAGGTGCATTTTCGTAAGATTTTTAGAAATCCAAGAAAGTAAATAAAAATTGGCTGAAGAATATGATAGTGATAAAATGTGATAAAACAAACAATTCACGTATTGAAAGCCAGCCTGCTCAATAACACAAATTGCTTCCATCATTCACAATACTTCTGCAAACCAGTATACATTACTAGACTTCATTTATTTTATATCTGTCTAGCCAGACACATTTATAGAGGTAGATAGAAATATATTCAGAACAGAAGTAATATGGTAAGTTCTAATTGGAAAACCTCCATCACCTGTCTGTCATTTGTGGGAGTACTGAGTTTTAGTATTGAAGCTCTAGAGACGGATGCCTTTTAACAGCCAGATAAGCACCAGATGGTGTAAGTGAACAGCTCAGGACAAAGCTATTGCGAGCCTAACTATTGAACAAACCTGGCTTTATCATAAAAGTGTAGGAACATAAGTCCTTTTGTGTTATCTTAGATACAATTAGTGAAATACTTTGACAACTGAGTAGAGTTGCTACTGGCTTCCATCAGGGTGAACTGAATAGGTAGGGTAGCAATGTTGGTCTTGCATAATTCTGCTGCGTTTGCAGAGAATGATATCAATATGATTCTGTTTAACTCAAGAAGTTTTTACTGCTGAAATATACCCTCCGCCATATGACACCAGTGACAAGGTGGGGTACTCTGTACTGCCCTGCAGGATTAGAGTAGAGAAGGTCTTGATTCTTAATGACTCTGCTTTTCTGGACTGAATAAACTGTAAATGATAAAGATCCTTCCCTCCCTAGTTTTCTTTAAAAGATGGCTACAGCAAGAGAGACGTGTATTTACTAGCATTCCAAAGTTCTTTTAACCTCTTATTTTTATGTATTTATTTATTTCCTTAAAGGAAGTAAGGGCAGCATAGTCCCTGAGGGATAGGGCACTGGTGTCAGAAACTGATGACTCAGGTTCGATTCTTGGCTCTGCCTCTGACTCACCATGTGACCTTGGACCAGTCATTCAAATTTCTTGGCCTCATTTTCCCCACGTGAGTTTAATCATGTTTCCCCACCATTGTCCAGGGCTTTAAACAGCTGGAGAGCACTGTGTACATGTTTTATTATTATTTGTTGATATATTTTATTCATTGTCTTCATCACCCTTTAGTTTCTTATCTTAATGGGCCTTGCCCTTGTTTTCTGCTAGCTGAGAAATAAATCAGTTCCACCCTCACCTCTGAGCCGTCACCTAGTAACAAAGCAACTAGGTGAAATTGGCTTGCAGCTGCACCCAGCGTATGGACTGGAGATTCCATTTCCTTTTAAATCTCGTATTCCAAATTGGTGATTTAAGGTCCAAGCTTGAGCATCCGCAGTGAGGTGCTGATTAGGATCCTAATGATCATTTTGCCACAAGCCTCATTTGAAAGGTTTCCAGGTCTGAAATGTAATGGCTTTCAGGCACCCACTGGCCTCTAGAAATGGGATGTAAAACTTTTTCCATGGCTCTTCTAAAATGGAAAGCAGTCAGATAATTTGTTGCTCTGATGACATGAAATTTAAGTCCCAGCCTTGAGACTTTAATGGGTGAAGCTGAATCTGTCTTTCAGTAGCCAAATCAATATGCCGTATGAGTTATCATATGAAAGCTAATAACACGTTGGTTATTAATGTCATTGTAAAATGCATGTCTTTAAGGGTATATGGGAAGTTATGAATTCCCTCTGTATGGTGTTAATAGAACATGTTTAAGTCTAGGCTAAGTAAAGGTGATAAACAGCTCTGTCCTAGACAAAAGAATGTGGGTTTACCTCAATTTACATGTTAGCAGTAAACAAAGCCATTATGCTAACCCAGCCTGGGTTATCCTGAGTTTGAGAATCAACATGGCTTCTGCACCCCAGAGAGATACAGGAGAATGAATTCCCAGGAGGCCTTCCTGACTTGTAAGACAAAGACATTTCCCATGGGGATATAAGGAACAGAGAGAGACTCCATCTTCATCCTTAACCTTAGGAGACAAAGGAACGAAGGAATTTGATCTCTAGGATGGATCCTGGCCAGGCGGGCCTGTAAAAATTGGAAAGAAAATTGTAGGTGAGAGAAACCGTCTTGAACCAAGATGGTATCTTGATAGCTTAAGTTTTAGTTTTTTAAATTCATGTATTCAGTTTTATTTGCTCGTAACCATTTCTACCTTTAGCTTTTTTACTTGGTATCACTTAATCCATGAGGAATGAATGGCGTATGTTTAAACATGTACACCAGATCAGAAGCTGCCCAGAACCATTCACTGTAACAGAGCTGGAACAGATACTGGGTAGCATCAAGTGTGGAATAGCTGCGGGCTATGACAACATATCTCCAGAATTCCTGAAAAGCCTTGGCCCCCGTGCTTGGCTTTGCCGTGTGAAATTCTTCACCAGGGTCATCAGTGAAGCTGGGCTATTGAAGATATGGCACACCACAAAAGGTCATTGGCCTCCTAAAGCATCCCACGGCGCAGCTCCTCCTCCCCCCACGGCAGCTCTCCCCCTGGGGAGCCATGTGGCAGCTCCCCACCCCAGCTCACCTCTGCTCCGCCTCCTCCCCGAGCACGCCGCACCCTCTCTAATTCTCCTTCCCTCCCAGGCTTGCGGTGCCAAATAGCTGATTGGCGCCACAAGTCTGGGAGGTGGGAGAAGTGGAGCAGTGATGGCGTGCTTGGGGAGGGGTCGTAGCAGAGGTGCGCTGGGGTGGGGTACTTGGTGGCAGCTCCCCCACACACACACTGAGGCGCGCTCGGGGAGGAGGCGTAGGAACGCTCTAAAAAAAAATTGGGAGCACCGCTTTTTGGCACCCCCAAATCTTGGCGCCCTAGGCAACTGCCTAGTTTGCCTTAATGGTAGCACCAGCCCTGTTTATCTGAATGGTCAGAAGGTGAAGAATTAAATAGAACCATTCTATCTAGGTGTGACCTTAGACCACACACTGAGTTACCATGCCCACCTGAATAAGACAGCAGCTAAAGTTAAGATGCACAACAAACTTCTTAGCAAACTGGCAGGGTCGTTATGGGGTGTTCATGCTCCAACTTTGCGGAAATCAGCTCTTGCCACCTCGTATTCGGTGGCGGAGTGCTGCGCACCAGTTTGGAGTTGATCGTCACACACCAAACTGGTGGATACACAGTTACGTGCCGCCATGCGTATCATCTGTGGCGCCCTGCATCCGACTCCACTCCCGTGGCTTCCAGTTCTGAGCAATATTGCTCCTCCTCGTATCAGACGAGAGGTTGCCACTGACCGGTTACTGGAGAAAGTACGCGCCAGCTCAAGCCTGCCGCTGCACAATGACCTTTTTAAACCACCAGCTTCATGTCTGCCGTCACATCACCTATTATGGTCTCATCCGCCATGCCAGGATGTTAGGGCGGTAATAGTCTGGCGAGAGGAATGGATATCTTTTATAATTCCCAACCAGTCCCTCGTCGCCGACCCCACAATTTGTCTGCCTGGTTTTGATAGGTTCCGGACTGGGCAGGGTCTCTGTGCAGCCAACGAGTATCACTGGGGCCTTCATGACAGCCCTTTGTTCAGCTGTGGCACAACACAGACGATGACATACATTGTCAATGAATGCCTGCTGACTAGGTTCAGTGGTGGCCTAGAAGAACGGCATCACACCACTGAAGATGCCATCACTTGGCTAGATGACTATGCACACGCCAAATAAAAAATTCATGTTCTTTTGTTCATAAACTTATTTTGCTTTCATCATCAGTGCTGTGTAAGTTCAGTAAAATGTGTGCTTCTGGGGAAGCTAAGAGGTTGGAGTCTTTGACTAACTCTGCAAAGGCAGCAAACCCAACACTTTGTCTCTGAGGGACCCAGCAATAGGACAATTTTGGGATGAATTTGGGGTTGGCAGTGTACTAAAGTCAGCCTGCCAGGAGTAACCAGTTTAGGCAAAGCTAGAGTGAGACTTGTGGCCTGCTGCCAGGCTGTTGAGGTCAGAGCTCTGGACCACAGCTGCACAGCCACAAGATACCCATGGTTGCAATGCAGACAGTGATTGAACCCCTTGCTATTCTGGGTGAACCCCAAAATGTCACACTCAAACTCTCCCCCCTCATGAGGTCATCCTCTCTTCCCATCTCTTTAGATGTGATCTCCTCTCAGTGACTCTTTTGCACTGCCTCTGTTTCAGAGAGGAGATAAATTTAGGGAGTAGCTGTTAAAGAGAAAGAATGACTAAGATGGATCAATCGAAGAGGGCTGGAGGAAACTAGAAAAAATAATGAAAGAGAAAAAAAGTGAGCAGGGTTTTAACTGTAACACAATTTATTTTGTCCAGTTGGGAAAATACCTATGATTTGTGAGCTGATAATATTTTTTTTCTGTAGACATTCCTTTAACACTGGGCTACACAGAAAGAATTTGCCAGATTATAGAGGGTTTTTTTTTTTTTTGGTCAATTTAATTATTTGACCGGTCACTGGTAACGTTAAAAAAAGTTGGATGATTTTTATGAGCACTAACAACCTTTGCAGCTGTGCTGGCTGAGAAAAAGGGTAATTAAATCTTGTGCTTCGGGGCATAAACTGATTGACATAGGTGACAAGAAGAGTTTCTGCACAGCTCAAACAGCAAAGTGCCTTGCTTCTTTTTTATTTTCACATTCTGCTGAAACATCAGGTGCTGGCCACTGTTGGACTTGGGTCAAACTGACGATTTGATCCTTTGTCAGGCAATGGCAAACCGACACTAGTCCAACAATGGACCAAAGTAACTGGTGCTTTCTTATGACTTTAAATTTGGTTACACACCCATATGGAATGCTATAACTGACATGCTACAGGAGCAAAGGATTGGTAATGACATACCAATGCCATTTTGACATTGCTTCAAAATTTATAGAAGCAAACAAAACAGAGAAAAAGTTTCCCATTGAAATAACTCTGAGGGTTCACAGATTGGAAGGACAATTTTCGAAAGTAAGTAGTGATATGGGAGGCCACGATTTTTTTCAGTGCCCAACATACAATATCTTAAACTGGGGACTGATGTTCAGAGGTGGGTGCTCCACACTCTCTAAAAAGCAGATCCCTTTAAAATGTCTGAAGCTGGGCCCCCAAAAAATTGAAATTTCCCAATTCACAAGTCGCTTTTAAGATCTCAACCAAAATTTCTTTACACGTAGGAAAATGTAGAGGTTGGCAATTGATCGCTTGCTGTAAGGATTCCTCTACTAATTTGGATCTGATGGTATTGGGATGAAAAGTACCACAGGGAGAATGGTGTAGGTGTGTGTTTGTGTGAAAACACGCAAGAAAGAGAATATGACTTAAATAAAATAATTACAGAGTAACCATTTTCTCTCCAATAGGAAGCCCAATTTTACAATGATGTGTAAAAGTGGACTGAGATCAATTAGCTGCTGTCCCCCCCCCGCCACACACCTCCTCCCCTGGTAAAACAGAGACTTTAGTGCAGGGAAACTTTTAGCCAACCCCAACAAAATAAATAAATGACATTCCAACCACTCCTGCTGAAGTAGAACTATAACATCTGTCTACAAGTCACGGGATGGCAGTGTACTAAAGATCTCTCACTTATTACTGCTGACGAAATAGAAGAGGGGGCAAAAGAATGACTTCCTCACTCTTAGGCCTTGGCTACACTTACCCGGTAGTTCGACGGCTGGAAATCGAACTTCTGGGTTCGACTTATCGCGTCTAGTCTGGACGTGATAAGTCGAACCCGGAAGTGCTCGCCGTCGACTGCGGTACTCCAGCTCGCCGAGAGGAGTACCGCGGAGTCGACGGGGGAGCCTGCCTGCCGCGTGTGGACCAAGGTAAGTTCGAACTAATTCGAACTAAGGTACTTCGAACTTCAGCTACGTTATTCACGTAGCTGAAGTTGCGTACCTTAGTTCGAATTAGGGGGGTAGTGTAGACCAAGCCTTATAAAGACCTGAACTGACTTCTAGAGTGAAACTAGACGAACTCAGACAACCACCTTTCCTCCAGAAAGACAGATAAATGGGTCACTAATGAAAATGGCTTGCAGTTTGTTGGGCCTCTTACCTCAGCTCATTGCAATTTTAGAAAAGGGATCTTAGGGGACAAATGAAGAAAAAAAGCATGTGAGTGTTTACACAGACCTTTGTCAGGAGCTAAGGAACCTAATTTATTCTTCAATGAGGGTCCAGTAATAGTTCTTCCTTTAGGTCTCAAGCTCTTTACAGCTCTTAAAAACTGAATTAACTCTGGGGAGAAGTCACTCTTGAAATCATAAAAAAATACTCCATCTACACACACCGAAAGGCTGCAACTTGAACTCTTAAATTGGTGTGTTCTGGGCCATTGGGAGACCACTTATTATATCATAGGTTAAACATTTTTCTGCAAGCAAATTCTGGGACCACCAACAAAAGATTCTAAAAGAGAATGGAGTAACATTTCTCCTAAGACCTGAGTCTTTGGAGAGTAACTCTTATTTATTAGTATCTGCCTTTCAGTAGCCAAATCAATAGTTATAGGATATCTGGTCTATCAATCTGACCTGTCTATGCATTTATACCATGCTGATCACTGTAGAGTCTGAGCATAGATTTTAAGACTAGACAGGACCATTATGATAATATAATCTGACTTCCTGCATAACAAAGGCCAAAGAACCTCATGATTAATGTCTGCATGTAAAAGCTAAACTGGATCAGAAATGTCCTTTAAGCTAAGTAATTGCCTCTGAATATAAGGGTCCTTTGCAGGCTCAGAAAGACCAGAATAATGTCATCTCTCTCTTCCTGGTCTAATTTTCAGACAGGTGGAACTAGAAGTGAGCATAATAGTGGAAAATTCACAGTCTGCAAAGATATGGCTATTTACAGATCCATTATCACTCAGAACCTGCCAAACAAGTTTGGAACTTTGAAATTTTACTTCAAGGTACAAATGACTATTGGATTGGACAATCTGCAACATCAAACTATTCCTTTGGCACTCCAGCAAAGAGTTTCAATGAAAGGCAGTGTAGATCAAGTCATTAGATATATATATATATATATATATATATATATTGCTTTAAAAAATAACAATAATGGAGATATCCCATCTCCTACAACTGGAAGGGACCTTGAAAGGTCATCAAGTCCAGCCCCCTGCCTTCACTAGCAGGACCAAGTACTGATTTTGCCCCAGATCCCCAAGTGGCCCCCTCAAGGATTGAACTCACAACCCTGGGTTTAACAGGCCAATGTTCAAACCACTGAGCTATCCCTCCCCCCAGAAAAACAAGAAAAAGAAAACACATTTCAGTCACCTGTAGTCTTCACCAGTTGTCAAATTCTCCATGGCTTGATGTTAACTGAGATACAAGGGGAACATCGCTAAAATTGGAGTAAAGGGATGAACCCTTTAGCTACACATGAAATTATCACTCTCTAAAGGCCTAACTTAAGTGCCTCTCTAAAGGCCTGCTTAGGTCCATCCCTGTTCTGCAAAGCACTTAAACATGCACTCATATGCCTAAGTGGGTAAACCAAAGGGTAGATAGAGAAAAGTTTCAACTCAGTCTGAAAATTACCAGGCACCTGTGAAGCAGAGATAATACTTTGATTTAAAACATTGTCTAGGAATGCCAAGTGAACTGCCTTTTGATTGTAGAAGGAGCTGAAAATACAAGATGAGACCTTGAGAGTGTTGAAAGAAATCTGTGGTCCACTTTGTATCACTAAGTAGACTCATCACAAGTAGGAAGGGCTATAAGTTACTTAAGTGAATACTTTCCCAGGTATCTGGCTGGTGGGTTTAACTGATTGCTATATTTAGTGTCAGAAAGGAATTTTCTCCCAGGTCCGACTGATGGAAACCCTGGGAGTTTTTCGCCTTTCTCTACAGCATGGACATTGGTCACTTGCTTGCCTGAACTAGATTAATTGGTGGATTCTCTATAACTGGAAGTCATTAAATCATGTTTAGCTTTCATTTCAGCTAGATGTTCTGGGTCTTTTACAGACTAGATGACCTCCCGAGGTCCCTTCCACCCCTGATATTCTATGATATGAGATGGGCGAGGTTCTGTGGCCTGTGATGCATAGAAGGTCAGAATAGATGATCACGATGGTATCTTCTGGCCTTTAAGTCTATCAGCACCTTATCATAAGTAGAACAAAACATTTGTTGTAATGCACTGCCAAAAAATTTAAAATGAGACATTTTAGTTTGCAATTTTTTGACATTTCACAGGAAATTTTTAAACAAAATGAAATTTTTAAAGTTTTGTTTCAATTAAAAATATTTCAATTGGAATAGAAATTTTTGTTTCAGTTCAGTTTTCAAAAAACAACATGAAGCAAAAAAAAATGCAGTTCTAAACTGAACAATATTTTTGGTTTTATTTTGAAATTTCCCATAAAAAAATCAATTTTTTTCTTAAAAAAATTCCAACAAAACCTTTTGTTCTTGCCAAAGCCACATTTTTCAGCTGAAAATTTATAGCCAGCTTTAATCATAGGAGCATAAAAATTTAAAATGGAAAATATCATCCAGTTAACCTTTTGGCCAATGTAGGATTGTTGTCTGCAGTGTATTTCTAGTGCTTCGTATCCACTCTGCTTTTAAAGTACTCTAGCAATGGGTCTCTGGAAGGTAGTTCACCCTGGTAGATCACATCATTGGGACATTATTAGCCCAAAGTGTTACTTTGCTAAGGCCTGGGCTACACTAGCGGAGGGGGGGGGGGGGTTCGAACTAAGATACGCAACTGGCTGTCCTTACCGCGGCGAGTCGATCTCCGCGGCTCCCCCGTTGAGTCCGCTTACTCCTCATGCCAAGGTGGAGTATGGGCGTTGATTTGGGGGTTGATTTATCACGTCTAGATGAGACATGATAAATCGATCCCCGATACATCGAACATTAACCGCTGATCCGGCAGGTAGTATAGACGTACCCTTAGATTCATCCCCTTACTACTAAGCAGAGCTCTGATTCAGCAGGGTATTTAAGCACATTTAAGTTTATCCTAGGCAGAAAAGCACTTAAGCACATGCTTCAAGTTAGGCACACACTTAAGTCTTGCTGGGAACTTAAGTTTTAATACATCCTTAAAGTGAAGCATGGGCTTAATTGTTCTGCTGAATCAAGGCCTGTAGTCTGGCTTTGGCTCGCTCAAAAGATTTCTTTGATGGTCTTGATTTGTGCACCCTTCATACCCTTGTAGATGACCATCAGGTACCCTGTCCTATTAGCTACCCTTTGGACTAGACCACATTTAACTTTTAAAAGTCTTCTTCCTGCCAGTCACTAACAACAACAACAACAAATGCTCTCATAGAAAAGTGCTTCCCAACCTGCCACAAAAAGTCCACCATGTCTATGTGTTCACTAGTACCTGAGTCAGAAACTGGTGGTTATACTTACCAAAGGGAGAAACTATAAAACAGAAACATTTTGCTTCAGCTTCGTCAAGATGGGCTGCAAGCCCAAATCCCACAGCATTCTCTGCAGAGGCACAGTTCAGAAGAACCGGCCATTGCTGGAAATAGTATACAGGCCAGTCTTGTAGGTTGGATTTCTGGTCTCCTATGCAAAGGCCACATGTTCTGGCATTTGAATAACAACAATAGTGACCACAGTATGGAGAGCTATGCCAGGACATTTTTATTCCTGCTGAAAACAGAATCCAACTCAGGGATGCCTGCCAGAATGCCATGCTGTTCTTCAGTCCAATGGCTGGGAGTCTGCTCACCAGCTGGGAGCAAATCATTATCAAAAGAGACCTGATCAAGTGCAAAAAAATGTTACTGAATTTTACCTCCTGCAGCCAGAGGCTTAATGCTTTTCCTTGTACTGTAATTATGGTACGATATTGAGTTAGAAATGTGGCACTCAATAAATAAATGGAGATATCCTATCTCCTAGAGCTAGAAGGGACCTTGAAAGGTCATTGAGTCCAGCCCTCTGCCTTCACTAACAGGACCAAGTACTGATTTTGCCCCAGCTCCCTAAGTGGCCCCCTCAAGGATTGAATTTACAACCCTGGGTTTAGGAAGCCAATGCTCAAACCACTGAGCTATCCCTCCCCCCACTCACTCACTGTTTAAATAACTCTCTTTCCTTGGTTTGTTAGTGAATTGAATAATTGATCACCTGTGGTTGTTAATTGTCTTCAGTTTTGAAATGTTGGCTTTCTACTGGCTCCCATTTCTGAGCCATCATTTAAGCTGATAGGTAGATCTGTTTACTCCTCTTGAAAGTGGGGTGGGGAGTGAAGGGAGGAAGACAAACAAAAAGCCTACATTTCTTCGAAGAAATGGTTTGTACATTGTACTATTTTTTTTTAAGTCATCATTTTGGAAATGTTACTTCAAGGTATAGCAATGGTAATATTGAAATTAGGGAGACCAACGCCCACAATTTACACTGTTCTTAATGGCTTACAACTAGTTATAATTAAAGTAGCCAAACATGTAGCAGATAAAGATCCTCAAAGTTCAACATGAATAGAAGGTATTCCAGTATTACCTAATCCCACAGGGATACGTCCAGTGGTAAGAGATCCCTTTGGAATACTCCCGATGCTCCGTGATCTGTGTTTTTGTGATCCAATACTTAGGCCCTGATTGATGGCCATAGGGAACTGGTTGCAGCTTTCTAATTTAGGGCTGCTTGGCCCCAGGGTAAATTAGAGTAGGAAGGATACTGCTCTAAATTATGCTACTAGAACTTCTGGTGTAAGGACCCCACCATCAAGGAAGGTCTCAGCATAGCTCTGCCATGCTCTACTCACTCCTGATACATATGCAGATCACACCTGACTCGCCCTTTCCTCCATCTTTTGTGTACACAGAGGGATTCTCTGCTGGGAAACTGGCCAGTTTAAATCCATATGTTGTTGGCCTTAGTGGACTGGGAAATTTGGGCAACAGATTTTAAAGGTTTCAGTGCAGGGATTACGAGGACTCCGTTCTCTACTGGTGTAACTCTGCTGAAGCCAATGGAGTTACACCATCAAGGAATTTGTCCTTGTGTCTTTGTTTTGTAAAGAGCCAACCACATCTATGGTGCTCAATAAGTAGTAATAATGAATACCATATGTCATGACAATTAGCGTCACAGGCTTCTGGTGTAAGCTTTTCAAGGGAGGATTATTGTCTTCCAATGTGTTTGAAGCTCACCTAGCACAGTGGGGTCTAATCTTCATTGAGAGTCTTTAGGCACCAGACAAATAACATAGCCAAAGAGAATTCTTATTTCTCCTTGTGGTGTGACTGAAGGGTATTTAATGCATTCAGTCTGTATATGAAGCAATATAATGCTGTTGTGTTGCATTGATGTTCTAACAGACAATGGCTTATGTCCAACCAATATATCCTGGGCAAAAATACTAACTCATCTCTCAAAATCATATAAAGCAGATAAATGCCATGTACGATATAACTCACTCTGCCCCAGATTAATACAAATTTTATTTCATGCTCTTTCATGAGAGGTCAGGAATGCTCTATTAAGTTCTAGGAAATAACAATTAATTCCAACAAAAAATACTTTCATGCTGCTTGTCCTACATTCAAATCAAGGGAAAACCTTGTTATACTGATATTAACCCAATTAATGCAGTTCAACCAATTCTTAGGCTGTAAAGTGAATATAAGTTAATGATGCATTTTTCAGTACAATAATGTGTAGACAGTTCTGGCATGTTAAAATGATCTCCCAGATGCTCAGACACCTACATTAAATAGAGCTTTACAAATTCAGTACAAATTAACTACTGTGTAGCTGCTTCAGGGGTGAAACCCATCAAATATTTTCTGCCACATTACATGAAAGAATCTGTTTGGGGCAATTGTTTGGTTGGTTTTCTATATATTCAACTGAAGAATCACAGAATTTTATCTCACATACATGCTGCAAGCCGGATTTGCACCCTTCCCCTTCCTTGTTGTGGGAAAGTGAGTACACAATACACTACTTTGTCTCCCTCACCGCCAAAATGGACACGTGAATGCAAAATAAATTGATTTTCATCTGAAGGCCATGGTGAATGATATCTGTGCATTAAAAGACAGAAGTCATACCCAGGATTCCAAGGTTAAATGAGTTTATTGAGATTTAGTGGTTACAATGGTATATTAGATACCTGTAATCCAAGCTACACCTACATATTTGCCTCTAAACTCTCACATAATCAATTTCTGTGTCTAAGCATTCCACCATCAGGTCTTCTATTTCTAACAATAACATAATAATAATAATATAAAAGGCAATGTCAATCACCATATTGTGCTTCATACTTCACCATAAAGAATTCAATTGGCAAAAAGTAAAACTTTTTTCCATATTAATGGGATTAATTGAAACATGAGCATAGTCATAACCACTATTAGAATATAAAGAATAAAATATGGATTAAAGGAAGCCTTTTTAAAATGGATTAGTTTTTATCCTTGTTCAAAATTCACATACTATGATGAAGATGACTTAAAAGTTAAATTGTTTAATTATTGGGCCACACATTTAAGCATATTGGCTAGTACATTTTTGCACTGTAACAGAAGCAATACGAGCTTTATGGTCTACCATTACACTTCCAGGTTTTTTCTTTTAAATATACCTGCCAACTTAATGTTTCTTGCATGCATAAAGTTTTGCTTTTCAGTTTATTATTTACCCCCCACACTTGAGGTGAAAATTCTTTGGCCAATTTTAGGCTATAGTTTAAAAAAGTAAGCTTGGGATAACTCCATGTAACATCAGAATAGATTGGTCTGCATTCATGGGTTGCAGATTGTTAATTACTTTAATAGAGCCTCAGGTTGCATGCAAATTGACACTGCTTCATTAGTTTTTTCCCCCATGCCAGACGCATACAAGTCGGCAGGTATGCATACAAAAAGGAATATAAAACCCTCCTCGTAACGCCTAGTGTTTTAGAAGGAATCCATAGCTTTAAATTCACTTAAAGCCTGTACTGGGGAAATGTGTTTCTTCTGGGAACCTCTTCTCACTCGTGTCTGATATTCTTCTGGCTTTTCTCTCTTTACTAAGGGTTTCTTCTCAGGGGCCTTCATCTTCCAAGATACAACAGGTGAGTTCACTGCAGCTGTACCATAGACCTTCTGATATTTCGTAGAAGCCACATATGATGCTTTCACAGTAAGGACCACAGCGTTCATCAGATTTTTAGCTGCCTGGATGAGGGACGTAGCGCTGTCCAGCTGTGCATAGAAAAGAGAATGAAATACGATGGGGTTATTGCTGAACTCACCTCCAGAAGGATTTGATATATACTCTCAGGTCTGATTAGATTTTCTTGCAGAAGGCCAGCAGAATATTATACAAAAAGAACAATCTCTGTACAGGATACACCCTGGTTTGTAGCACAGGTGTCCTGGGTACAGCCCACCAGTAATGTGCACTGAATTGGACTGCCAGCTACAGAGAAGCTGTGTGATACTCTACGTTAACTTTAGAAACAGTTCAAAAGAAAAAAAAGTTGTTTCTCTTGTGTATGTGAGGGGTTCGATTACATAAATCCCTCTCAAAAGTGACTTCTCACCAAACTTCTAACAATGTAAGGCTAGTCGATACTAGAAGCGCTGCAGATGCACCAGGGCAGCTGTGCCACTGTAGCACATCTGCTCAAGATGCTCTCTGCCGACGGGCGAGAGCTTTCCCGTCGGCATAATAAAACCACCTCCATGAGAGGCGGTCGCTATATCGGCGGGAGAAGCTCTCCCGACTACTGAGCACTTTCCACACTGGCGCTTAGGTCAGGGTAACGTATGTCGCTCACGGGGTGACTTATCATACCTCTGAGCGACCTAAGTTATGCATCCGATGAAGTGGGCTGTAGCCCACGAAAGCTTATGCTCTAATAAATTTGTTAGTCTCTAAGGTGCCACAAGTACTCCTGTTCTGTTTGAGCATACAGACTAACACGGCTGCTACCCTGAAACCTAAGTTATACCGACATAAGTGGCCATCTGTACAAGCCCTTACTTTTAACTGCGAGGGACAATAAAACAGGTCAGGTGGGATTTCCCCAAACTCTCACCTTTAGCCTAACTGCTCCCACTAAGTCAGTATAAAACACCAATTGATATCCCTGGGAGAGTTAAGCTCATGCTAAGCCCTTTGGGGAATCCCACCAGAATGGTTTTAAAAAGGTTGTGAAACCCTCGAGAAGCAGAAAAGACAAAGTAGTTGAGCGTAGATTTCACAATTATAGGAGTAGGTAAAACAATGGTTTCACAACGATACATTCTACCCGGGGGCCGCAGGTTGCCCACCACTGATGCAGATCCTCAAACTCCTAATTGACAACCCTGGAGGTGCCCCAAATTCCTAGGCACCTAAATGTCTGTCAATAAAATCCTCGTGGTGCCTAAATTTCTGGCAGTGTGTGTGTGCACATTGCCATCGCTGAGCTGCCTGTTGTTTAGCTCCCATCTAAGCCACAGGGGGATTACAAACTAGGCCTTCCCCCCCACTTATCTGACCTGTGGGGGCCTGCTCTGGTAAGCATGCGCTGAAAATGCCTTAGAGCACATGTAGGGGATCAAATCTCCACACAAAACGCAGCCCAGAGGAGGTTTACCCAACAGTTCACTCACCCAGGCTGTTGAAGACCTAGGTTCAAATCCCCACTCTGCCTGATATAGGGCAGGGACTTAGCATTTTCCTCCATCACTGGGCTATGAAGGATCCTGGGGCAGGTCTCAATCTTTGTGGAGGCTGCTCCACTTTATGTAAGTAAATAATTGCTCCTTGGGCCAGAAAGACACCAAGAATGACTCTGTAGCCTGGTTCTTTTTGCAAGAAAGGGCTCACTTAGTTTGTATGGCTCATTCTAGGAGAAGGTTCACCGCTGTGAATTCTGAGCAGATTTAGGAGCCGTGCTCCTTTGAGGGGCAGAGCATAAGCCACACCCATCTCCTCAGCATTTCCTACTGGCTCCCTTAGCTGGCTCCCCACAAAGATTGTTGGCTTTTGTGACTCCCCTCTTGCAGATCCCTAACTCTCTATGTACCTTGTATAGGGAGCCTGGGCACCTGATTTGGTGCTGAAGATTTCACTAGGTTGCAGGGCACCTGAAGTTAGTCGTTGAGCTTAAATCCCCTTTGTAGATCTAGCCGTAGACCCCTATCTGCAGCTTTAAGTGATTATAAATCTTTGAAAATCTGGCCCTAAGGCCCAGAGCCACAAACGTATTAAGGTGCCTAACTCCATTGAGTAAAATCAATAGGAATTAGATGCCAAAATACTTTTGAGGAGCTGGACTTAAGTGACTTGCTAAACTGGGGCTCAAGTTACCATGTTCCGGTAATTCTTTCCAAAACACTGCAAAAGTGGGGTTAGTTCCTTGTTATTAAACCAACCAGGTCCTCATTCCAACAGGTTTAATTTTCCACTAAAATAACAGTGTTTTCAAGCTTGTTGGGACTATGTCAGATGAGACGACTTACCATAGCGCTGCTTCTGTCCTACTCTACTTTCCCAGTCAATTTCACAATATTCCTAATGTGCCTCTTCCCTTCCTGGGTTCCCTCCAGCCCCAGCTTTGGGTGATGCATTTTTATCTTTCACACCAATTTGCATGTATATTTAAAAAGGCAAAATACACACAACGGCAACATCAAACATGTAATATGCAGAATACATGGGCACTATGAAAACTCTTTGTGTTACTAAATATAAGCAAGGATGTTGCCCTAATCAACATGCTCAAAATATAACCAGAAAGAAACCCGCCCCTCCAAGAATAGAAAGGGGAGGTGGGAATGGGCAGCGTCAAAGTATTATTAACAATGTTCCAGCGGCCTGGAGGATGTGTGAGAGAGCAAGTGAATTCACAAAGCAGAAGGAAGCAGAGGTAGGAAAAGAGGGATCCCTCACTGCCAGCGGTGAGTCACACTCTGCAGCTTCTCCATGGAGACGGAGACACAAAGATTCTACCGTCCCTGCTCTGCACAAGAATGGAGCCTCCAAAATCCAGTTAGATGATATCTATACAGCACCCAGATTTGTAAAATGCAGTGGGAGTGATTTACATATAAAAAACATCAGTGTGCTCTTCACCAGCACCCTATTTCAGACCTTTTGCACTTCACATGTGTAATAGAAAATGTTAACTGCATGTTTACTTTGTATTCTACATTGTCAATGGGTATTTCACTGCCCCATTCGTACATTTGTGCCATCCCCTGAGATTACGACCTCGGGTGGAAGAGTGATTGGCTCTCACAACTCGTCATGCTGCATTCCTACACTTTCTTGCTCCTTTCCCCCCTCTCTGCCTGCAATGACTTTTGGTTCTGTGAGCTTCCTTTTGTGCCACCCTTTGTTGCTGATGAGCCCTAACAGTCAGATGCATATTTGTAGCACCTGATTTGAGGTTTTTCAATGCCTCTGCTAGGCCATTAAATCAAAGCTGAAGCCAGTGGCTTGTCATTGGAAGGGCAAAACATATTGACTGAGCTTTCATCAAAACCATGCTGATGGAGACTAGCTAACATAACATAGCATAGGCGCCGACTCCGTGGGTGCACCTCCGCCTCCACTTTCTCCGCGAGTGTGCTGCCGCATCCTGCTTCTCCCCCCACCCTCCCAGCGCTTGTGCCATGAAACAGCTGATTTGCGGGGCAGGGAGGTCGGGGGGGAGGAGAGGGAACGCGGTGCACTGGGCGAAGAGGTGGGGCCGGGGCCAGGATTTGGGGAAGGGATTCAATAGGGGCAGGGAGGGGATGGGGTGGAGTCGGGGCAGGGCCAGGGGCTGGGAAAGGGGCGGGAGGCGTGGGCACCCACCGGCACCGGAGAAAGTTGGCGCCTATGAACATAAGAACATAAGAACGGCCATACTGGGTCAGACCAAAGATCCATCTAGCCCAGTATCCTGTCTTCCGACAGTGGCCAATGTCAGGTGTCCCAGAGGGAATGAACAGAACAGGTAATCATTGAGTGATCCATGCCCTGTTGCCCATTCCCAGCTTCTGGCAAACAGAGGCTAGA
The DNA here is from genome assembly GCF_013100865.1 of Trachemys scripta elegans. Lineage (NCBI taxonomy): Eukaryota > Metazoa > Chordata > Testudines > Emydidae > Trachemys > Trachemys scripta. Next base: position 129,854,504 of record NC_048302.1, read on the forward strand.
GACACCATCCCTGCCCATCCTACTAATAGCCATTGATGGACCTATCCTCCATGAATTTATCTAGCTCTTTTTTGAACCCTGTTATAGTCTTCGCCTTCACAACATCCTCCAGCAAGGAGTTCCACAGGTCGACTGTCGGTTGTGTGAAAAAATACTTCCGTTTGTTTGTCTGCTGCCTATTAATTTCATTTGGTGGCCCCTAGTCCTTGTGTTAGGAGGAGTAAATAACACTTCCTTATTTACTTTCTCCACATGATTGTATAGACCTCTATCATATTCCCCCTTAGTCGTCTCTTTTCCAAGCTGAAAAGTCCCAGTCTTATTAAACTCTCCTCATACGGCAGCCGTTCCATACCTCTAAATATTTTTGTTGCCCTTTTCTGAACCTTTTCCAAGTCCAATATATCTTTTTTGAGATGGGGCGACCTATTATACTATACCCAAACCACTGCCCAATTTATAATGCGGTCTATATGTTTGTTGGCAAATAACAGATCTCTATTAAATTAGGGTATTTTAAGTTAGGACCGAGGGCTACACAGTCAAACATTCATTTTGAAATGATTCTTTTTGAAACTTCCATGCATAGATACAGTATATATAGTGATACAGTCAAGGAGCATTTCCTTTGTAATCAATCAATGTGGGACAGCCAAAATACTTTGCGCTCCCATGAACTCCTTTCAGCTGCATAATTCAAAGAGCCTGACAAACTTTAATTTTCATGAGAAATCTTTGAGGAGGGAAGGATTATAGGCAGTTTAGAGGAGGTGTGAATTAAAGCACAGAACCATTAAGGGAAGCATTTTCAAAACTTCAAAAGTTAGACACCTAAATCCATATTTACAGCCTGACCTTACAAACACTTACCCCATGCAGTTAATCATGTAAATAATTCCACGGGGGCCAACTAGCCTAGTCACATGTGTAGAGGTAAGCATGCGTATAAGTGTGCGAGGACCTGGGCCTTAGGGTATGTCAACACTGCAAAAAAAACCCAAACCAAACAAACCCATGGCAGCGAGTCTCAGAGCCCAGTTCAACTGACTTGGGCTCACAGAACTCACATTATGGAGCTAAAAATAGTAGTGTGGTAGACATTCCAGCTCAGGCCGAAGCCAGGGCTCTGAAACCCAGCGTGTGTGTGTGTGGGTCATCTCAGAGCCTTGGCGGGAACATCTACATTACTATTTTTAGCCTCTATTGGGTGCCCAAGTAGTTGACCCAGATTCTGAGACTCGCTGCTACAGGGTTTGTTTTTGCAGTGTAGCTGTACCCCAGGATAAGTAAAAAAGTGGCCTGATTTTCAAAGATGCTGAGCACACCGGCAGCTTCCAGTGATGTTCAGCACCTCAGAAAATCATATCACTTAGTTTTGTGCCTCTTTAATCACCTGTCCCTCCTTTTCAACTTGTTATTAAAGGGCTGCTCATCCTCACCAGTACTAATCTAAGGATGAGTTCCAGACACCCCATCATTGGTCTTAATATTTATTTACATTCTAATATGTCTCCATGCGCTGAAAGCTTATGAGAGACATGAAAAGCCCCTACCATTATTAGGTTCTGAATGTCCACCAAACCTGCTCATAATTATCCCCCATATCCAATTTGGCCACCTAAGTGAGTTCCTTATTGCCTGCAGGTCCTGGCCTGTAGTTTGGTTCAGCAGAGAAGAATTAATCCGAATAAGCATCACTTCAATTCACTTTTAGGCTTTGCTATGCCACTGCAGTACTTCAGTTTTAAGCTGGCCTGTGGAAATCAGCAGAGTACACTGGCACCGAACAGATGCAACAGTGAATCAGGAGCTTGATGTATTAATTTCCTACACAGTCTGGGCACAGAAACACACACACTTTCCCAAATATGTAATGCTGATAACTGAAAAGGGGAAATTAACACTGAAAATAAAAGCAACAGCAGGATGTTATTGTGCGGACACAGAAAGCAAACTCCACTCCCTAGCAATGGAAAGGGAATTATTAATGTGATGATACCCTTTGTGATAATAGCTAACACAGTCTTTTTGACAAGCTATACAAGTGATATATTTTCAAGAGTTCTGCTACTTGGATCACTTTTTGCTTTCATTTAGGGAAAAAGCCCTCTAAGTCATAAATGATAAACGTAGGCTATTGTGCCATAAAACTTCAACAGCAAAGAGGGGTGGGGAAGGAATCACAATTCTTAAAGAAACTTGGAATCATTCCACTGGAGCCTGGTCATTCATTCAGGTTAAAACAGCCATCTACCCAAGAGGAGGCACAAATCATTCGGAAAAAAAAAGACTTTGCTACAAGCTAACTTTGCAATTAATGAATGCAAGGTTAGAGAACTGGAGCAGCAGAGCCTATTATCTGCCAAGAAGATAATTTCAGGTGTAAAAAACTGCATGAGGCTTTGAGGGATGTGTGATCAGCTTATATGCTGTGATATATTTTCCCTGAAATAGAGGCAGAATTTTCCAGAGTCTTGTGGCAATAAGGATGTTTTGCTTCTTTTACAGGCACACCATAATCAGAAGTGTCGGAATAAAAAAAAGCAATAGTTACAAAACTAAGGGGAGGGGGTGAAGACTGCTAATGTTTTCCCCAACAATATGAAAACATAGAAGAATTTTCCCTCTTCCTTTTATTACATCCTTAATGGGGGAAAATCATGACTCAGTTTTAATAGGAAGAGCATTTTCTTTCCAGCAGTCACCCTATGATTTAGAGAAGGAGAGAGAGTGGTGCTAGCAGAAGGAACGGAACCCTGATCTTTCACAATCCAATGTGCTTTTTCAATGCAGTGCTCATCTTTTTCTCTCTTTGGTGAGAAAGTTGTGTCGCTGGAATAGGAAAAGAAAAAGTTACAGAATAGTTGGATACACTGGATGTATTCAAGTCAGCAGGTCCTGAAGATATTTACGCTAGGGTACTAAGGAACTACCTGAATCAATCTTCAAACTATTAGAGATTATCTTAAAGAACTTATGGGGGACTGGCGAGGTACCAGGAGTCTGGAGAAAGGCAAACATCTTTAAAAAGGGAACAAAGAGAATCTGAGGAATTTTAGATCAGTCAGCTTACCTTCAATACCTGGAAAGATACTGGAACAAATTATTAAAAATCAATGTGTAAGCATCTAAAGGATTAAAGGGTAATAAGTAATAGGCAAAGTGGATTGGGGAAAAACAAATCATATCAAACCAATCTAATTTCCTTCTTTGACAGGGTTACTGTTCTAATGGATAGGGTGGAAGCAGTAGACATAATATATCTTGGCTTTACATAACATTCTCATAAACCAAGTAGGGAAATGTGGTCTAGATGAAATTACTATGGATGGGTGCATAACTGGTTGAAAGAGCATAATCAAAGAGTAATTAGCAATGGTTTACTGGGAAGACGTATCTAGTAGAATCCAGCAGGGGTCCGTCATAAGTCTGGTGCTATTCAGTATTTTCATTAATGACTTATGTACTGGAATGAACAGTCTGCTCATAAAATCAGCAGATGATACTGAGCTGGGAGAGGTTGCAAGCACTTTGGAGGACAGGATTCAAATTCAAAATAACCTCAACAAATTGGAGAATTGGTCTTAAATCAACAAGATGAAATGCAATAAAGACAAGTCCAAAGTACTACAATTTGGAATTAAAAAACCCAACTGTTCAAATACAAAATGGGGAATAACTGGTTAGGCACTAGTACTGCTGGGGGTGGGGGGCATAGTGGCTCACATATTGAAAATGAGCCAAAAATGTAATGTAGTTGTAAAAAAGGCTAATATAATTCTGCGGTGTATTAATAGGAGAGTCATATTTACGACACAAGAGGCAATTGTCCCGATATACTTGACACTGGTGGGGCCTCAGCTGCAGGATTGTGTCCAGTTTTGGATGCCACACTTTAAGAAAGATGTGGAAAATCTGGAGATAGTCTAGAGGAGAGCAACAAAGTGATAAAAGGTTCAGAAAACCTGACCTATGAGGAAAGGTTGAAAAAAACTGGGCATGTTTAGTCTTGAGAAAAGAAGACTGAGAAGGGGGACCTGAAAAAAGTCTTCAAAAATGTTATGGGCTTCTACAAAGAGGACTGTGATCAATTGTTCTCCATGGCCACTGAAGATAGGACAAGAAGTAATTGTCTTAATTTGAAGCAAGGGAGATTTAGGTTAGGTATTATGTCAATTTTTCTAACTATAAGGATAGTTCTATAATGGAACAGGCTTCCAAGGGAGGTTGTGGAATTCCCATCACTGAAGGTTTTTTAAGGACAGGTTAGACAAGCATCTGTCAGGGATTATATAGGTTTACTTGATGCTGTGTTAGCGGGGGGGGGGAAGGGGGGGGGGGGGGGGGGGGGGGGACTCCACTACAGGAACTATCAAGATCCTCTCCAGCCTTACATTTCTATGGTTCTATGAAAAGATTTGTCTGAGGAGCACTCCCAACCATTAGTGTTGATTTTTAATAGGTTTTGGATAACTGGGGAATTTCCCGAGGACTGGAAGCAAGCTAATAGAGTACCAATATTTTAAAAGGGTAAATGGGATGATCCGGGTAATTATAGACCTGTCAGCCTGCAATCAGTCCTGGGTAAAGTAATGAAATGACTGATATGGGACTTGATTAAAAAGAATTAAAGGCGGGCAATATAACTAATGACAATCAACATGGGATTATGGAAAATAAATCTTTCCAAACTCGGTTGATATAATTTTTAGATGAGATTGTAATTTTGTTTGATAAAGGTAATAGTATTGATGTACACCTAGACTTTTGTGTGGCATATGACTCGGCTCTACACAACTGTTTAAGAAAACAGAATAATACAAAACCAAAAAGGTTAATTTAAATGGTTTAATACCTGGCTGACAGGTCTCAAAATATAATGGTAAACTGGGACTCATCACTGAGTGCGTGTGTTTGTAATGGGGTCCCGGAGGCATCTGTTATTGGTCTTACACTATTTAATATTAGTATCAGTGACCTGGAAAAAAACATAAAATCATTCCTGATAAAGTGTTCAGATGAAACAAATAATAATGAAGAGCACAGGTCACTGATACATAGTGATCTGGATTGCTTAACATGCTGATACAAGCAAACAAAGTGAGTTTCAATAAAGCCAAATGTCAGGTCATATGTTTAGGAACAAAGAATATAGGCCATACCTACAGCGTGGGGGACTCTATCCCAGAAAGCTGTGACTTTGAAAAAGACTTGATGGATATTCAGCTAAACATGAGCTTCCTGAAGGATGCTGTGGCTGAAAGGGCTAATGCAATGTTTGGATGTATAAATAGGGATATATCGAAGAAGAGTAGAGAGGTAATATCTCCATATTCAGCATTGGTGTGACCATCACTGCAATACTGTGTCCAGTTCTCATGTCCAAAATTCAAGAAGGATGTTGATAAACTGGAGAAGATTAACAGAAGATCATCAAGAATGATTAAAGCACTGGAAAATATGCCTTGCAGTGAAAGAATCAAAGAGCTCAATCTGTTTATCTTGAGAAGGTTAAGTAAGGGGTTACTTGATCACAGTCTATACATACCTACGTAGATAACAGAAATTTGATAATAAAGGGTTTTTCAACCTAGCAGACAGGGCTGTAACAAGATACAACGGCCAGAATTGAAACTAGACAAATTCAGTGTCATAATGAAATGTAAATTTTAAACAGTGAGAATAACTAACCATTGGAATAACTTACTCAGGCTCGTGGTTGATTCTCCATTACTGGAAACCTTTACATCAAGGATGGATGTTTTTCAAAAAGATTTGTTCAATCACAGCTACTGGACTTGAAGCAGGAATTAATACTGGAAAGTCCTGTAGCCTGTCTTATGCAAAAGGTCAGACTAGAGCATGACAGTGGTCCCTTTAGGTTTTAAAATGTATGAATTATTAATTTTTACTACTAGTACTCATGGTTATTGTTTAATCTGATTGGCTTTATCGGGTTAGTTTTTTGTTTTTAATTATTCTTATTCTTGGTGATCATATATTTTAAAATGTTACAACAGCACCATTGGGATAGTCACTGAATAGCAGTGTAAGGGCTAGATTGAGACTTTGATTACATAACTGTGCAGGACCCTCTTACACCCCGACTCTGGCTAACAGGACCTGGAAGGAGAGAAATAAGCAGTGCTATGTATCTGCTTTCTTCCTTCCCAGACCAAGTAGCAAGGAAGAAGTGTGAAATGGATAGAACCTTGGATCCATTCCACCCATTGTTGTAGGGGTAGTAATGGCCAATTAGCTTCTGGTACAGGCCAGCAGTAAATTAGTATCCCCTGGGAGGAGCCGGGAGGAAACAAGGGAGGAATTGTGACTCAGAAAGGTATATGAGGAATAATGCCTCCTGGAGCTACTGCTGTGGCAGCTCACCTTCTACAACAGCCCTTGCTCAGAGCTGTGTCTTAAGGCAAAGGGCAAGTCTATACTACAAAATTAAGTTGAATTAAGTGACTTAAACGTACAGCTATCGAAGTAATTGAATCAGTTTTTACATATCCGCACTATGAGCCCTCTGTAGGTGGTGTGTGAAGCACTTGCACCAATTTAACTGCCAGTGTGGAGCATTATGGGATGGTTTCTGAAAGGCGTCAACTGTCAACGTAAGCAACACAATGTCTACATTGACACTGCATCAACCTAACTACATCAACTTAAGTGCTATGCCTCTCATGGAGGTGGAGTTATTAACTTGGTGTAGTGGGTGAGTTATCAGTGGGAGATAATTTTTTTCAAATCCTATATAAATAAATGTATATTTTTCTCACAATTATAGTAATGCCACCTGACATTTCTGTAGTGGTTTCCATCCCAAAGCATTTTATGGTTTTACAAGTATGCATTAATGACAACCAATATAGGAATCACTACACCCAGGACTCAAATGCAACCATCTCTGGGTTGTTTAAAAGTCACACTACACAACAGGCTAAGGCCCCAATCCACCAACTCATTTAAGCACATGAGGAATTCTACTGAAGTCAATGTAATAAAGTGCTTTCCTGGATCTGGGGCCAGGACCTGAAGAAAAGTAAAATGCATTAATCAGTTGAAACTATGTGGCAATGTGTTGTAGGTAAGCAAAATGCTATTATCCAAACTGGAATGTGGGCATGACACTGATGTTAAAAAGGTTTCATGGTTAGCTAGAGAAAACAAAGTATCTTCCCCATTTTCTTGCTATTTTCCCATTGGTTTGTAATTAACTTACTCCTCCTGACATGTTGACATTTTAATTCATTTAGGTAGGTAGTTGTGTTTCATAATTTGCCAATCCACTGATTACTTGTTGTCATTTGCATTGTTTTCAATTATAGGTAGGTAAACCATAGGGACTCCCAAGCAGACTTAGTTATATTGAACACATTCTGCATCCTTACCAAGGTTTTTCATACCATTTATTTCATCATAATGGGAAACAGACAAATGTACCAAGAATTATGGGTAGCTCCTCCATATAACATGAATCATTGCCATTTTGAGAAGTGACTTACATTGAACTTGGTTGGTTACCAGTTTCATCATGACAATATCCAAAACTATAAGTAGTGTTCTAATAAAAGAAGACACACACAGAGGCAAACACACATGATATAGAGAGACCGGGAGGATGCATTTGTATTGCTGAATAAATCACTTTGACCAATATTAATTGCCAAAAAAGAAAAAAAAAATAGATCCCATTTTATTTTCTTTATATAAAAATGTCTATTTAATATAAATAGGTATTTAATTTGTGAAAACAAAATATCTAGAGATAAATATAATAGAAGATATTCACTGAACTTAGCTACATTTTAAATTACATTTAATAGCTAAATGAAGAGATAGAATAATATTTATTACTTCTTCAAAAACTATCTATAATAATAGGTCAATAATACATAATTTTAATTAAATTAATTGTAAATCAACCCGGTTGACCCATAACTCCTGATGGTTAAAGGCTGCCATGTGAATGATCCTAAAAATTAACAAAAATGTTCACATCAGCCTTAAAAACTTTCACTTTGTTTTTACACTCTGCAATTACCCAGAGATAAAGATTACCTGTTTGAAAAATTAGGACCCTTGTTTATATCAAGTTAAACCTATTTTAAGTAATCAGATATGAATCCAGCCCTGCAATGGTCATCCAGTAGAAAAGGTCTTAAACCCTAATGGTCAAATGGTAGTGAACTAGAAAGTTTGAAGATATTTTAAAGTGTTAATTTAAGATGGAGTTTGTGTGTGGAGGTAATCAGTAGTGCATGTTTCACTGTTATGTTACTTGTACACTGCATACCACTTGCAGCAGCAGGTAGGGTATGTTTAGCTACATTCCACAATCAAAAGCGGCTGCGTCCACACTGCAGCGTGTAGCTATATGTGTTAGTGAAAGCAGGGACGAGGCAGTGGGGAAAGGCTCAGCAGCCGGGAACTGCCAGAGCCTGTTCCCACTGCCTCCCCACTGCCAAAGTCCTTCCCAGGTGCTGGAGTTTTTTCATTGCAGTGGTGAAAGGCTCAGGCACCTCCTTCCTATTGGAGTCTTATCCCGCTGCAGGGAGCTGTCAGAGCTTTTCCCTGCCACAGGGAGCTTCAGGAGCCTTTCTCCATTGCCTCCACACTGCTGGAGTCTTTCCCCTCTGTAGGATCTTTTCAATGCAGTGAGGAAAGACTCCAGCAGTGAGTAGGCAGAGGGACACTACACTGCTAAAAACAGCAGTGTCAGCAGGGAAGGCATTGCTTGGGCAAATAGAGAGCCATGTAAGGTATACATACATGTAAGGTACATACCCACAGGGTCAAGGTGTGTCTTTGCTCATCTAAGAACTCTCTCACTGTCTACACTGATATTTATCCCTGTACTAGGAGGGAATATTGTGTATGTACTCTGCATGCCACTGAAAGGAGTGTGCAGTGTAGATGTGCCTTTAAAGTAATCAAGTTTAAGGCCACAAGGGATCACCAAATCATCTAGACTGACTTCCCGTATATCACAGACAACTAATACCACGGCCACACTGACCCCAGTGAAATCCCCTTCTGATTTTATTTATACTGATGCAGGGCCCTGATTCAGCAAGGTACTTAAGCACATTGTTAACTTTAAGGGGACTTCAAATAAGACTACTCACTCACTTCAGCTTAGGTATGTGCTTAAGTACCTTGCTGAATTAAGGCCTAAATCCAGAGTACCTACAATGGATTTAGTGTAACTTAGTCCAGGTCTGCAATGCAGACTTCTGTCGGCACAGTTATGTTGGTCATGGGAGTGAAGAGGTATGATCCCTGAACAATGTAGTTGTGCCGATGGAGGTCTCTAGTGTAGACACAGCTATATCATCAAAGCTGCACTTTTACCAGTACAGTTTGTTTTGCTTGTTGGGGGAGGTTTAATTACATGAGTACAAAGTGCAGTTTTCCTGGTATAACTGCATCCATATTAGGAGCACTTTGCTGGTAGTGTTTTTTCTTGCTTTCACCTTGTCCTATTAGTTGGGGTCAGCAGCTCTTGTTCAGGTCCAAGCACACCCTGTTGACTGCTTTGTCCAAGCTGACACCAACTTTCTTCATGTCCTACTTTGGCATCTCGAACCACCTTTTTCTCATTCTTCCTCCTGGTCTTTGTCCCATGACTACTAGATCTGATACTTTCTGACCAACACACCCCATGTCTCATTGTCTCACATGACCCAACCATCTTAGTTGATACTCTCTCCACTTTTCCATGATGGGAGTCACCTGCATGATAACTCATACCATTTCATTGTGTGACCCCATCCATCAACTCTTGTCTTCGTAGTGTTCACCTAAGCATTCTCATTTTGGCAGTATGAAGTAGTTCTTCTCTCATTCATCCACTAACTTTCTGACCCATATGTCATGGCTAGTGTAATTATGGTCTTATACACTTTGCTCTTTAGCTTACTTGCCATATTCTTATTGCAGAGAACTCCTGTCAACTCCTTCCATTTGCACCAAGTGCTCTTCATGTGACCCCTAATATCTGCTCCATGGTCCTCGCATGGCTC